>NW_008622021.1:0-36253 GCF_000691845.1 Merops nubicus
GGACTGTGTCTTTTAGGGTGTCTCAGGAAACCGGCGGTTCGTGCGCTGGGTGCCGGTCACGCTCTCGTCCCGCGTCGCTCAGGGCTGTCCGCTCGGCTGCCGCTGCTGTCTCCGCCCGTAGCTCTGGAGCGCGTTAAGCGGGAGGCGGCCGGGCTGGCTGCGCCGCTGCTGGGGTTTGACCTTATCAGCGACGTTTTAGGCCTTAAAGTTGGTGTTTACTCCGTGTACGCTTACGTCCAAGATGCTTCCCTGGGTGCCATACAGATTCTTTGATGTTTTTTTCCCTGGAATGAAGTGATTATTTAAAATAGGGACTTACTAAAGGTTAACCAGTCTCTTCACTGGAGAGTTTAATACCTGTCAGGGCTTAATTGTATTAACTGGTTGAACAAAGAACTTTGCAATGTGTAGTATGTCTTAAGCATTCAAGTTCAGTATCAGTAGAGGGGAAGTTTTTGAGGAAGGCACAGCTGACTACTGTTGCTGTGATGGATTTGATATTTCTGTCTTTGGAAAATGTTGACTTCCCCACTCTGTGGGAGCCTTTTGGAAACTGAAGAAGTGGTTTTTTTCCCCTTTAGTTTCTTGGTGACATGCTTAGGAAGCAACTGCCAGATAACAGCAGAATTTAGTTGGCACCTAGCAGCATAATTTGCTAACTCAACTGACACTAGTTTCTGGTTTGGTTTTTTTTTTTTTTTTTTTTAATGCATACTTAAAAGTTATTTCAAAAGAACCTATAAATTTTACCCTTTTAGGCATGGTAGTGTGAAGACAACAGAAAAAATTGCTTAAGACATCATAAGATACAGTATAAAACTGAGTTCTTGCATAGTAGGAAATATGTTTTTGTCTAAACACAGTGTTAGTTTATGAGTCTGCTCCCTGCTTCAGCAATCTCCTAGTTGCCTTTTCCGTGTGAAAAGAAACATTCCTGGGGGCAGGTGGGCTATGGGCTGTCTTGGGTGTGGTCTCATCCTGAGGGGTATGTGGAGAGGAGTTAATCTCGATACTTCTTGCCTAACCTCTCCTCAGATATCAGGCTCAGCTTGAGTAGATTTCATTTACCTGTGTAGGGATGAGAAAATGTCACTGCCTAGTTTCCCAGTTTAGTTTTCTGAGCTGCTCACTTTGGGGCTTACTTGTCAGTAAGAGACATGTGTAACTCCTCAGTTTTGTCACCCATCAAATAGAGCAGTGGAATAATCATGCCATTATCAGTCTGCTGTGAATGAAGTGTAAATAGAAACTATATCCTGCCATCAAATTCCAAACAAACCCCATGTTTTTAAATTTTTTTCCCTTAAAGTACTTACACATTGTAGTGTTAGGGAAACTGACTGTAAGGGTAGCAGCTTTGTGTTGATTTAGAGAAGAAAACTGACTTCTGCAGTTATAATTTTTTTTTCTACAAAGTTTAGTCTTGCATTTGCAACTCTTTGATGGTTTACATAAAGCGCTTGGTGGAGTAGGATGAGATTAATCAGCTGAAAAAGAGGTTTTACAGATAGGCATACCTGGTTGGTTTGGGTTTTTCTCGACCATTCTCAGGTCTTTGAGTAGTTTTGCAGCTTTTTTTTCCTGTGTAAGGTGTTAGACTTAGTAGTTGAGACTATTATTGCCCCAGAAACAGCCTTGCCTCAAAGTGTAAGTAAAATAACATATAATTTAATTTTGGGGGAGGTGTGTGTAGATGGGGAAAGGAGGCTCCTCATCTCTGGAGGAAAGTTCATGCATAGGTTTCATGTAGGAGAGTTTGTGGGAGAAAGTGACTGGAACAAGGATAAGAGCCTGATCATAAACCCCCTGAAATTAGGAGGTGTTTTGTACACTTTAGTTCATACTAGTTCTTTATCTTTTTGGTCTCTCAGCCAACAAAATGAGTAGGGTCTTGACATCAACTTTGTTTGAATCATCTCTCTGTGATGTGTTTGTCATGTGTGTTAAGTCCAACAGATTTCTGAAAAATACTGGTTTAAGTCATTCACAGTGGCGTTTTAATTGAAATTTTGTTGAAAAGTTAAGTACTGAATAAAACCCCCAGTTAATACTCAAAAAAAACCAAAACACATTCTGACTTGCTTTTATGGTTTTAATGCTTGTTTGGTTTTTTTTTCTAGATAAGAAGCCCAGCATAACTTTGAGACTGCAGTAGTACAATCTACAAACTTTGACACATTTTCTATTGAATGTTGTTGTCTTTTAAAAAAGTGAGTGTACTTAAAAAAAAAAAGTTTCCCGTGTTGCATTGTCTTACTCTTTGTCAGCAGGACACTTTGTCAGCAGAAAATGACTAGAGAAACAGGAAAACAAAACACTGTGTTTGCTCATCTGTGTGTAAATTTGGAGTGTTCTCCAAAAGTGGTGTTTTGTCAGATGCATTTGTATAATTTCTGTAACATCATTTGTAACGTTTTCACTTGGTATGTGTTCAAAGTAATGAGTTGTCATTTATTTTCTTTTTCTGAATTAAAATACCTAGATTGCTGGTAGGAATTAAGTTTTCTTTTGCTGCAGGTATATGGAATTATTTCTCTCTCTGTCTGTATACGGTTTTCCTGAACACAGAAGTCTTTGCTTTATTTCTCAGATGAGTTTGAGCTGTGGATAGATTTTGTCTTTCAAGTCAATCTGTTTAAAGTTCTGTTTTGTAGCTTGACAAAACTGACCTGTAGCAACTGTTAATGTATCCATTCTCATCAGTAATGTTTTGGTGTTTTTTTTTTCCTTCTAACAAAATAAACTTTTTTTGTGCTATTGCTAAGAGTGGGTATGAGTTTGTGCCCTGTGGTTGCTGGACACTGGTTTGTGTGTACAGTGCTTCAGTTGGTAGCAACGGGCCGACAGTGATGCTGTGATTTACGCATGGAGCCTGTGATGCCTGAGCAGCTTCCATAGCCCAGTCACAGTGACAGACCAAACCTGGAGCCTCTCCTGGGTTTGTTAGGTGGTAGGGACTTCACAGCTGGGCCAGCTGCCAAAACATTTGCAGTTAGCACCAAGTTGTAAAGGCTGAGCTTGATCTCAGTGGAATGTGCAGATCATTAGTTCTCAAGTCAACTGGCTTGTAGGTAATAATCTTTGAGGCTGAATTTTTTTTTGTCCTCTCTGTGATCAGATTCCTGAGAACTGCCATGGCCTATTTAGTGATTTGCTGAGTGCTTTGAGACAGGATGATGATGAAAACTCTTGTACAGGTTATGTGGCCTGTCTCTCACTGTGCTGAGACACATTATTCACTTTCTAAGAATACATCCAGGCCATATCCGTGTGTTTTCCTTGTCAGGTCATGATTTCCTCTCCAGCTGTGGTGTTGCTGGTGTACCAGGTAGTGGGTTTATTAAGGAGTTTATTGTTTTATTGGGTAGTTTAGGTTTATTAATGGCAAGAGTGATCTGTCATTAATACAGAAAATAAGAAAGGTGGAATTTGTCTGTAGGCTTCATTTTTTCATACAGGTTCAAGCATTGAGCTAGCAACATCCATGGTGTTCTGGGTTTCATTTAGGTCAATGTTTTGGAGTGCTATCAAGCAGTATGTCAACTGTAACTTGAAGTATTGTCTTCATGCATGTGTATTTGTTGCTGCTAATGGTTATTATTTGACAAGCTGGTTAAATTGGACATCTTTTCCAACCTTAATGATTCTATGATAAATCAGAAGACTGGGTCCTTGTGCCATTACTTGTAGTTCTACAATGCTGAGCAAAACTCAAGGCTATTGTAATGCTCATCTCTTTTTAGTGTAAGTGCTAAGGAGTAGCAACACTAAAGTTAGAGGTGGGAGAGATGATTTCTTCTCTGCAGTCATCTAATAGCACCTTCATAGCTAGTTTTCTTCTGTGATGAATCTCCTCTTAAACATCCTTATTTCACAGAGCTTTTGCTTAGTGCTTGCTGTAGTGTTTTCTTGAAATTTGACCCCTGTAGATGTTGTAGCATCTAAACACCAGGCAGCCCTGTTGTGTGCTTTTAATGACCTTAAGAAGTCTCTTCCCTGTGTTGCTCATACATAATTTTGCTTGTAGTGATTTTTATTGACTTACCCAGAACTGAAGAATGACTTGGGTGGCCAAAATCCACCAAATAAAAAAAGCCCTTCAGGAAGGGGCCAGCAGCAAATAGCCCTTTGTGGCTTAGTTCTGACACACTTGTAAAACTGAAGGAAAAAACAAGACTAGAAAGAGATAAGTGGTTTTGCCAGTAGTCTGGAAGTTAGAACTTTTCAAGATTCACAGCTGAGATTTTTGAGCTTCTTCCTCATCTGTTTGTTCAAATTTTTCTCATGTATTCCTCTTTCATTGCAACTATGCAGTCTGAACTCCAGCTGCTTGGAGGAGCCTCTGAGAACAGTGGCTTAGCTAGATGGAAAAATGCTGCTTTAAACCTTCACGTGGTAGGAATAGGTGTGCAGTGAAAAGAAGCCTCTTGTTTACTATTTTAAGTTACTGCACTTAAAGTAATTCTCACTAGTTCACAATCTGAAGCTGAAAGATTGGTTTGAACTTGGAAACTTCTTCTAAAGATAAAACCTCAAACTTGCAACCAAAAAGTAATTTACCCTTTGACTGTTTTCTATAGGAAACAAAACCAAAGGTGCAATAAGAAATAAACCACCATAGTTGAATGAATGAAGAATCCTTTTCCTGTTACAAAATTTTGGTGCTAATGTGTCAAAATTATTAGGCTTTTTTTAGAAAGTAGTGTTTGCTTCCATCTTTACACTGAATCAAACTCTTTGAAAACCTTAAATGTGGTGACGTGGACTTATGAGACAATAAATTGTATTTGTGAAGTACTTTTTAGTTGCTTCTGTTGAATATGTATTTTCTTTTCTCTGCTTGGTCGTTGCTGGGAAAGAATGGTTCAACAAGTTCCAGAAAACATAAGTTTTCCAAATGAAGAAGAGAAGATATTGGAGCTCTGGAAAAAACTGAATTGCTTCCAGGAATGCTTAAAGCAATCAAAGAACAGACCTAGGTAAGAATCTGCTAAAAACTCTAGTAGCTGTCTGCGACAATGCAAGGGTGGCTTAGCTGCAGTTGTGGTTTTTTTTTTTTTTTTTTTGGACTAGGTTCTGTTAACAACAGCTGCTCCCTTTGCAGATAACAGCCTTGGCTAATGTTACTGTCATGTCAGCTACTGTTTCTGTTTCACTTTGTGAAGGATCAACTGTGTCCAAGCAGTAGTAATAAACCTGTGATTTCCTGCTTGGTGGGTTTATAAAAGAGATCTGCAAGTAAGCAAGGCCAAGGTTTTCCTGCTAGCTGTGGAGCAGCATGCTGGTATTTTCTCTAGTCATCCTGGTAGAACTGGCAGTTGGTAGGAACTGGTTGAGCTGAAATGTCCCTTTCAGTCCCACTGCCAACATGATACCTATGCTGACTGATAATGGAATAGGAAGAGATTGATGTTGTCCTAGTTAAGAGATAAGAAGCATAAGCATACAGATATACTTACCCTGTTTGAGGATTTGATGCTTGTTTTTTGATTTAATTAGGAATGTTGTCCTGTGTTGTAGGTTTAACTTCTACGACGGCCCTCCATTTGCTACTGGCCTTCCACATTATGGCCATATTCTTGCAGGAACCATTAAAGACATAGTAACCAGATTTGCTCATCAGAATGGTTTTCACGTGGACAGAAGATTTGGCTGGGATTGCCATGGCTTACCTGTGGTACATGCAATAAATCTGCCTACAGATATTTCTGCTGCTTTCTCTTTCCATGTTGTTACTTGCTTACCAGTCATGTTTCTGTTGCTCTTACACCTGGATTTGTTGCTAAAAGAGTAATGGGAGTTCTTTGTCCTGTGTGTTGCTCTGGTTCTTGTGTGTGTGGTGATTCTGGGTCCTTCCTCAGCTGCCCTTCTCCAGGCACTCTGTTCATTACTATACATGTTTATTTGGTATGTATTTCAGAAAATGTTTTTTCTTTTTCGAAAGATACTAAAGAAACAGTCACATCAGAGTTATCCTTTAAAATGTCTGCTTAGTTCAGGTACAGTACTTTCCAAGAGATCAAGAAGGCACTTTAGCTTTGTTGGGATGCATAGAGAATAAATAAACTATCCAGAGAAATCCTGAAGGCTTTTGATGGCAGCATAGTGTTTTGGTTTTTTTTTTTTTTTTTTTTTTTTTTTTTGGTCTGTCTGTTTTCTGTGCTTCCAGGAGTATGAGATTGATAAGACCTTGGGCATTAAAGGGCCAGAGGATGTGGTGAAGATGGGGATTAAAGAATACAACCACCAGTGCAGGGGAATTGTGATGAGGTACTCGAAGGAATGGGAGGTAAGTAAAGGCCCGGCACCTATTCTGCTGTACATTTCTGGTTGTATGTGTGCACAAGTTTTCCAGCTGAACTTCATCCTTCTGTTTATTTGATTATGAGAGTAAATCTCATGTCTTCAGCTACTCTTTCTCACTGGTGATCCTAAAAGGGGAATAAAAAGAACAACATTGTGGATCAGGACAGAGAGGCTGCTCTTGTGTCAAGAGAAGGCTGTTTTAAACTAACATGGAGCTCAAAGTGCCCGACTAGATACGTGGAACATCTCATACTACATGGAACAAATTATCTCTTTCTGTCTCTGGTACAGAAAATGGAAAGTAGGATCGAACTTGGGCATTCAAATGAAAACACCAAAGGAAATGCACATTAACCTCCCTGCTTTTCTGCCCCACTGCTTTTCTGTCTCTTGGTGGCCAGTGCCTTTTATACAGACATTGCCAGTGCTTGCATTCCTGAGAGAGCAGAAGTTCTAGTAGCTGATTTTGTCATAGTAGGTGTGGGTGAACCCTCAGCCTTCCAAGAGAGTATTAGTCTAAATTTTGCATGCCATGAATCTAGTGATAGGGAGAAAGTTGGTCTGGGCAGACTCCTGAGGTTGGAGAGTAAATGGGTTAGATACTTTCTTGAGATTTGCAGGGCTTTTTCTATCTCTGTATAATATTAGTATGATGTGGAGAACCTGATAGTTATTTTTGTCCTCAGCAATGTGGCCAGAATAAAATAGGTTTAGCCCAGTACTTTGTATTTTCTGTCAGTCTGATACGCCTGTGAAGTGATGACTCACTGCTGTGGCTTTCAGGAGCTAAGGAATAGCCCAGGTGCTGTCCTAGCTGTGCACTGCCTTACAATGACAGCATGCAGTAGAAGAACACACCATATTCCTGAACAGTTTTTCTCTCTCATGAAATTATCTAGCTGCATTTTGATTCTAGGTATACTGGTAGCCTCTCTAAACTGCCTGTATCAAGGCAGTCCTACATGTAGTTTGAAGAACTGTAGTTCTTTGATCATATGGTTTGCAGTAAACCTTTATCTTCACCACTAGTATTTTCTTTTTCTTGGGCAGAATAATCATCATTCTTCAGTTTTTCCTCATGGAGAAGCTATTCTGCCTCCTCAAAATCCTTTGCCCATTCTTTAGTCCTGCTCTATTCCTTTTGATTGACATAGCGGTTGTTAATTTGAGTATCACTTGTCTCTTGCCCTTGGGAGAATTTTGAAGTTATGGCCAGTATCTGAAGAAACTACAGCTGCTTTTGTTAGAATAGCTGTGGCCTGAATCTGAGTGAGTGGCTGGGTGAAAAGCACAGTTTGTTTTTTTAGGTATACAGTCATTCAGCTATAGTCTGAAATTTTGCATTTTAAAAACATCATCAATGAATCTTTGCTGGTTTTAGAAATTAAAAGGAACAACTATGGGAAATGTTTTTACTTGCTGCATCTTCAGCAACTGGTGTTTTTGTAGTGCTGGTTTGTCCGAACAATCTTTTGGATGGTAAATGATTTTTGTATTTTGTTTTGTGCATAAGCTTGTGCATGTGTGTGTGTGTATTTCCACACACAGACATATATTTTAGATTACTAATAAAAATAATGAAATTTAAGTATCTTGTTTGTGAGTTGGCTGGTAATAAAATACTTTGGGATAGTAGTGTTAGGAGAGGAATTCCCAACATTCCTCTTGAGAGAGTGTTTTTCTTCTGTTTGAAGTGATTAGCAAATGTTTGAACCTTATGAAAGAATGTAAAACATTCTTTGAAGTATGGGATCTTTCAGTGCTGAGACTGAAAAATAACTCCCAACTTTGTGGATCCTTGTACTAATCAGTCCTTGGCTTTGGATATTAGTAGTGTGGCTTAAAGGTCAGAATCAAAACTGAATGTATTTCAGGAGCTCAGGTGTTATATGAAAACACAGAGGTGAGAGAGTTCATTTGCTTGTTTTTTCACTTGGCTGGTTGGATGTTCAGGATGGTCTATGGCTATCAGGAAAGGTGTCTCTGGGCTTGGTTATTTGCAGAGATAGGTGTTCTAATAGCTGTAAAGTTAGCAAGCAAGTACCCCTTGGCCAAGTGAATCCAATAGTTGGCTTGTTGCTCACTGGTTATGAGATTCTGTGCCAATGGACATCACCATAATCTGCTCTGAGATGGGGACTAGTACCTCTTGTAGCCCTGCCATAGCTTGGGGAAGTCAAAGAAGGCAGTTGACCCTGAAATGGTTTTGATAACTTCTCGTGACATATCAGTTTCTTTCAGCATTTCTTTGTCTTTGAATTACATCATGTTTTCATATAACTGAAAGCTGATAGACTGTGTGCTCTGGATTTTGACTCTCTGCAACGAGTGGCTTTAAAAATAGAAGCAGGGCCACTGTAATCAAAAGCAATTTTCAGGCGTTTGAACCTTGGCTGAACCTTGAATGACCCACCACTTCTGTTTGATGAATGAGCCCAGTGATCCACCATTTCTGTTCAGTTGCATTGAACACGTTTGCCTGTTGTATGCCTTGCTTCTGAAGAACTATCTTCATGGTTTCATTCTTTGCATATTTTTTTCTGCTTAAATACGCTGGATCTATGGTCAGGCTGAAATACTCACAGATATTTCTTTCATTTATACAGGACACACTACACTACGAAGTCCAACTGTTTTACAAATAACTGTTGGAAACATGTCATGCTCACTAATATTAAGATGCCTTTTGATGTGTGTGTTTGTTTCTTTACAGTACAATGTTACCAGATTGGGACGCTGGATTGATTTTAAGAATGACTACAAAACTCTTTATCCTGAGTTCATGGAGTCTGTCTGGTAAGTTAACTTACATACGTGGCATATATGCTTTATGAATTTGAAATGTTGACAGGGCTTCAATTATTGTAAACTTCTATTGGTCCATGTGTAACTAGAACTGTTTTGAAACATGGCAAATTCAGATTCAGAATTCAGATTAAGATGTGAAATCTTCTGATGTTGGGGTGAGGGAATTTACCTACTTTTTCAGAATAGTAGGGTTCTTCAAAATAAAGTACAACAGTAGTTCTTTTTGTGAGCCCTGAAATCTTCCTTGTCAACTGTAAAGCAACTCTGATATGTTCCTTGCTTGGTTTAGGAAGTTACATTATATCTCTGCATTCTTGATGTTCTTCACACTGCCAGCTGCAAATGGATGAACTACCCAAACTCAGTTGAGCTCTGAACCTCTTTTTCAGGCCTGAATTTAGAGAGGGGGGAATCTGCTGTTGGGTTTTTCCTGGCAACATAGTTTGCTTGCTATCTTGGGCTCCTGGTGCAGAGCTAGGGTAAAGTTTGGGTATTGCGACGGTGTGTTCAGGGTGACTGTTGGAATTGCAAAAGATAAGATGACCTACTAGGTTAAGGATAATGAAATTGACCTAACACAGTGAAGAAATGGCAACTTTGTGTGATAGAATTACAAGGTGAATTGCAGGGAGAGGCTTAGCAAAGTGTATGCTGACAAAAGGCCATTGAAAAGTAATTTATATGCATGTTAAAGTACTATTAATGTTCTTTAATAATATTTGTACTAATAACCTTTAATTGTATAGTTAGTTACATGCAGTTACGATAAAGGATTGACAGAATTTGTCTTTGAAGCCATTATAGAGGCTGAAGTTCCAGTGAGTTTTCAATGAGCAGATGTTTAACTTATCTGAAGAAACCTTGCCTAATGATAAAGATAAGACTGATAAGAAATGGAACCTTCGTTTTATAAGTTATAAAAATACTTTGTGCTACCTTAAATTCTGCTTAAGTAGCATCCTCCAAGGATCATTTAAAAACCAAACTTGACTTAAACTAGTGGCAGTGTCTCTCTCAAAAGCTCAAGCCTCTTTTTGTGGGTGTCTGTGGTTTGGTTGTGTGGTGTCTTTTTTTTTTTTTTTTCTTTCCCTCTTTGAAAGAAAATGTTTAGCCTTTCACCTGCCTCACAGGGAATACCCTCTTTAACACTTGCTTTGGATACAGAGCCTAAAATAGAAACTTTGGATCTGAAATCTCTCTGGTATGAGCTTTCAGGAAGTGTGTAAGCAGACAGCCTCTTAATTTTGTGCTTTTTCTTCCTGATGTTATTAATTTTCCGTGTAATCATGCAGTGAAATACATTTTTAAAAGTGTTTTTAAAGCCTCCTGAGTCTGGCACGGGTAGGTTACAATGCCATTGCCAGCTTGCTCTCCTGTAGGACAGGAGGTGGAACCACTGATGTTGGCACAGAGTGGATGGAGGAGGGGAAAAGGAAAGGAGTGTGGGATACCTGGTTCAAGGCGGAGGGAGATAATGCTCAAGGAAAACAGTGTAATTGAAGTAAAAGCAGTGCTTTTGGCAGGGTAATGCACCATTTTCTAAAGAAAACCCCATTACTTAGAAGTTACAGAACATTACTTGGGCAATGATCAAGCTGAAAATCTGTTACTGAAGTTGCATTTTACATCATTAAGAGTGTTCATTTCAGTGGTAGATTCTAGTGTGCTTCTCTTAAAATCAGTTTGATTTTTTGTTTTAATAGGAGTTCTTTTTTGAATAATTAAAGTTTTAAAATGTCAGTGTTCAGCTAAGTATAACAGAGAAGCTGCAGATTTACTTCTGCATTGACTGTAAAGTCAAAAAAATCACACTGATAATAATAATGGTAGTGAGCATGTCAATCATGGATTTTTTTTGTTAAAATATAATAAGAATTTTGCCTTTAGTCCTTTAGTCGGCTAAACATGGTTTTTAAGGTTGGGGTGTTTTTTTTGTCTCTATCTCTTCCTGAGGCTTGCAGGTCTGGAGTGGTCTCAACTGGAATTTCTAGCTTTCTATGAAAGGTGGTGTTTTCATCCATGATGTTTACGTTGAGTTCAGTGAGCTGATTTGATACTTGTGATAAATGGTGTTTCCAGTGGTAACTGATTTTTATCCAAATTATTTAGAATTGAAATAGTTTAGGACTTGGACACCAAACATCTTTTTGTTAATATGCATGTGTTTTGTAGCGATACTGTACAGGCTCAGGTTTCTAGAGAGCATTCTTTATCATATTTTATGAGGGGTTTGTTGGAAGTGGCTGCTGTGTGAGCATTTTGGTGCTATGCCATATGGTGGCTGACAGAGTGGAATGAATTTAAAGCCTGCTAAGTTTTAACTTTGAAACACAGCTTCATCCAGTGCTAAAATGTGCTACAATTTTTCAGGGGAACGTTGAAGGTTGGTGTCATTAAGAGGTGATACTGCAGTGATTTCTCATGTGAAGATAGTCATGTCTTAAATAACTTAAACAGAACTTTTAAATTCTGATCTGGCAGAACCTCTGTATCTGTCCTGCAGCCAGCTTGAATCTCAGTGGAAATAATGTTCTGCGGTCAGAGCAGTGGCATGTTTCTGGTTCTGGTGACCGGGGGTTTTAGTTTCCTCCTTTGCACAACTTGAGGGGTAGTTAAACCTCATTCTGTCACCATCCAGTGGCTAAATTTAGCAATTGCAGCCTGAGCGTAATTCGGGTTTAAAAACGGTCGAAAGCTCGCTTTTGAGAGACTTGCTTGTATGGTGGGAGAAGCACTTCTTGGCTCCTTCTGTATGCTACAAAGATCCTCTCGACTCCTTTTGTGACAATGCTAGATAGTGACTGGGGAGAAAGGAAAGTATTGCTAGTTACAGTAGAAAATTGGTACTCTACACGACTGAGATCGTGGCTGTACACTGAAAACTCAGTTCACTGTGGAAACATGGTATGGAACAGCCTTGGGTGATGGGACTTTTGTCCATTTCTGCCTTCCCTCCACGAGACCCATCTCGGTTGTTGCAGCTTCAATTTTCTTTTTAGGATTCTTACTAAGAGAGGACCTCTCCTTCTTTACCTTCCTCCCAGCCCTGCCCTTTGGTGGTCCATAGTACCATCAGGCTTATATTTATTTTATAAAATAAAAATTTTATAAAATAAAAATTACATTTTATGTATTCTGTGACTCTTCAATGATTCTCTAGAGTGATATGTTCATAAGAAATCTGTTTTGTCCATTTTTCTACTAGCTATCTTTGGTTTTTTTTCCTTATCTTTGTCTATCTTTTGGACGTTTAGTGCTCTAGTCCCTCTGTTGTTTTGTCTCCTCATTTGTATTTTCAAGGAAGAATACACCGAACTTCTACTTAGTTGAATGATCTTTGGGGTAAGTAGCATCAGTTTTAGTTATTTATATTTTCTACTCTTTAGGTATTTTTCATTTCTGGCTTGTTCCAGGATCATTTAACAGACAGATCCAAAGATCACAGCTTGGAGGGTAGACCTGGGGCAGAGTGACCTCTGTTTGCTGAGGTTTTAAAGCTTTTGTTGATAGTTGAACATAAGACTGGACAATTTCTGTACTTCCAATTCCTAGGCCCCAGAGCAAATACTTCTCCTGTCTTTCTTAAGGTGTCTTTCAGAGATGTTATTCTTAAAGACAGAGGCTGTCTGTGTTTGTTAGTGGACTTAGTGGTCCTCTTATGTTTATGCTGTTTTACTTGCGTCCAGCGTTGAGTCCTTTTTTCTTGTTTTTGTTCTCATGCATCCATTTCCAGTTGTTGTGTGCTTTTTGTTTTCATTTTGTCTTTCAATTGTTGCACATGAGTCACAGGAGAACCTTTTCCTTAGAAGCTCTGCTGCTTATGGTGCTGTTTGGATGCTGTCTACTTGCTCTGAGCTGTGTAGATGACAGGGCTTCTTACATAGTGTGGTGGTTGTGATTTTATTTCTTGTAAGTCTATCAAAGCTGTTAAATTGTCATTTTTGTCTTGACATGAACTGGTGCTGGGTCACACAGCAGTGATTTTGTTCACTTTTGAAATCATATACTTCTAGATCCTGCTGTCAGTGCTTTGCCCACCTTACTTTTTAGTCTTTATTGGTAACTGAGTTTCCAATTTCTGGATTTCTTTTCTTTCAAAATTAAAAAAGGTTCAAAGTCCCTTTACATGAGTTAGAAAATATATTTTCAGTGTTAGTAGTGAGTGCTTTTATTTTCTGGAAAGCTCAGTTTTCAAACCCTTAGAAAACACTTAGATACTGAGTCATGGCAAACAGAACTACTTGATCACTTGAAATCACTTGATACCCCAGAGGAATGGCATTAAGAACTTGAGAAGCTCTAAGGTCAAATCCTTTGCTTCGATGTGAAGTGAATGTGTATGTTTGAAGGTAGCAACTTGTGTTTCCATCTGGTGGAGGGATACTGTGAGATGTTTTTTGGGGGCTGCTAAGGGTGTGTTGAGTACTGCTTTGACGGATTCAGTATATTTTGGAAGCAAAAGCTCTGTTTGTAGTTTTATTATGTCCATGCGGTGTTCGCGTGGTGCAGGTGTGACTTGGATAAATGGATATTGTAGCCAAGTTCTAATTTCTGGGAAGCTGTGCCTGTGCTTAGAGTAACGCAGTCTGGCTTACTGTCAGAGTTTGAAACAGTTGTATCATCCTCTCCCAACACTTAAGGAAAAACAGTTTCCAGTTTGTCATTTGTTTCCAGTTTGTCATTTGTACTAGAAGTTACAGACACTTTGTATCTTTAGGGACTAGATTATCTATTAACAAGTGGCTGAAATATGCATCTGGAGTTCACCTTTTCCCAACCTCATTTTTTTTTAAGTAAAGGAATATATAAGTGCTACTCCCACAGCCACGAGGATGCAACTGAATTTGTCTGTGAGGAGAAATGTAGCAGAATTAGAGGAACAGGGTTTGATTTCTAAATTGTGAATAGAAAGAAAGGAGCTCTGTGGTTTTGTTAGCTTTGTGTTTTTCAGAAAGGACTGCAGTTTCAATTTTGCCTTAGAAACCTAGAGCCTCCTTCTTGCAAATTGTCGCAATTTTGCAAACATAAGGGTTAAAACATGTTTTGGTAGGGTATTGTCTGAAATATCATGTGTGGCATTTTGAAGGAATACACGATACCTACCTGTAAGTGCTCTTACTGTTAGCACTGGTTCATCTCCACCAGTTGCATTATTTTGGCTGGCAGTGCGGCTAACAGGCAGCTGTTTGGGCAATCCTGATGGTTTCCCTGACAAAAAAAGCTTCTGAGAACAGTTATGTGACCAGTTAGGTGTTTTTCAAGGTAAGAGAACAGCTTTTTGTAGTGATGATGAGGGCCATTGCATCAGGCAGCAGTCGCGACTCAATCATCATTCTACTTATTATGCTGGAGTGGTTGTCTGAGAGTCGATGTTACGATAAGCTACAGATGGTTGGTCGTTAGGAGAGAGCTCTGAAGGATGAGGTGGTTTGAAAGCCCTTTTTGCTCAACAAAAACTGGTCAGTTTGCAATAGGACAGAATTGCCACAGGAGGGAGATGCTGCCTTGCATTTTTAACTTGACAGCTCCATCTAGTGTTCACCTTTGCTGAGCAGTTCCCGAGTTTACAGTTATATTTACGGCTGAATTAAATATTCAGTGTTTTTCTGAGTGGTTTTCTTCTATGCTGTTAGTAGGCAGTGTTCTTCAGAAAGTGAAGTGGAGATTTTTTCTATGGATATTTTAGTTAACTCTTTTTGAAAGGCAAATAGGACACCTTCAATATAAATGCTGTCACTTGTCACAGTCTGTGTTAATTATGCTGTGAGATGCTAAGCATACATTTCAATTTTTTTTTTAAACTTCTGCAATTAGCCAGCTCAGATGTGTAGGCTGAAAGCTGATGAAACTATATTCATGAATCATTTTGGTAAGACTGGTTTATATTTACGCAAGTTTCAGTTGATACAGTCTCTGTTGTAAAACAGATGCACTCCCTACTGTGTTTTAAATTTGGGTTAGGGGTCAGACCGCCACAGCTTGCCTGTGGGTGACATATATTACTTGAACAAGGTTATTTTTGAGTTGTGTGTGGAAGGTAAGGCACCTTTGGAGTGCACAGCTCTGAAAGACTTCTGAGTTTGGTTCCTCTGTGGCAGAACTTGATGCTGCTGAGGGTCTCTTAGGCTTTATCCATCTTAGAATTCATATTATTTAATTTTTCTGATGTTAATGACCACTCATAGGAAATTTTTGACTTTTACTAGAGGTCCATGGATGAATGTGAGTGGGCTGCATGTCTTCTTCATATGACAGTCTGTCTTTTCTTCAACTGTCTCACCTGCAGGGTAACAGTAATTCTAATTAAGATACCACGTGACTTCCATGACAGCAGGCCAGTGCATATCTTTTGACATTCTTGTTTCAGGCTGCAGATAGAATTCAGTTCAGTTGTCTGCTTGCCTTTTGTGTTGAAGATTACGATTTCAAACATAAAAGGCAAGACACTGACTTAAATACAAGTCCAAATTCTCAAGCACAAAATGACAGCCTGCAGAAAAAAGCACTGCTTCCCAGGATGGGCTTGGTTGCTTAGCAATGATCTATTTGTCTGGAAAGGGACCCAGAAAAGTCATCAGGATAGTTTGAAAACATAGGTTGAGTAAAGGAGTTTTTAAAGTCAGCACTGTTTAGCAATTTGTATGTGGAATTTGAAATTATCATATTCTGCAGAAACTCTGGGGTTTTTTTTTTTAGTTGAATTTGGCATGATTTTTTAAGGCTTGGCTTCTTTTGTCTTTGCTTTTAAGGTAGCCAACCTACAAACTATGTCACTAAGTGTGTAAGTCAGGGAGACCTGATGAGCTGCTAAATCGTGACCATCTTTTGGTAAACCCTGCAGCATTCAGATACAGAGAAATGTAGGGGTTTGTCCATCACATGGACACTTGATGCTTTGCTGTGTGAAGTCTTTCTCTTGCAGCTTCTGTTCATCTTGAGCATTGACTTGGTTTGTCGTATTGTAATAGTGTCTGTGCTGTCTTTATTATTTCAAGAAGACATAAGGATCTAAATATGCTACAGGCTGTATTGAAGATTTCAATAAATGGAGGTAAAGCTTATTATGAGACTATGACCTTGGACAGGAACTAAGTCCATAATGAGATGAACTAATAAAGGAGAAGATAAATGTAATTTGTGCAACCATAGAGCTGAGTCTGTTACTTTGCATGGTCAGCTGTGGCCTCTTGTGAAAAATGCTCTTTAGATTGTCAGGATTTACATGTGTGGGTTGCAGGTACCTTTAACCTGTATTTGTCTCTTCTGTAGGACTGGTTGCTGTATTAGGTGCTTCAGATCGTGTGATAAGTGAGCAGCCATGTCACTACATGTCTTCTGAGTTGTGACTGGTTTTGGTCTTCTTAATAGTTCACACTTCAGGTGGTCTTTGTAATGAAGAAATTTGTGAAAGATTAATCAGCAATACAAATTTGTCCTTCAACTAAATGCTATGTGCTGTGCATTCATCACAGCGTGGAAAACGACAGTGGTAGAATCAGCTAAAGCTAGAAGTCAGCCAGAAATACAGTTATAATCAATCTGTCTCTCTCCTTTTGACTTGCAGATATTGTCTTTAGTTGGTGATTGATTGTTTAAACAAGATGTAATTCAGAACAGCACTCCAGCTAGAGAAGAACTCCGTTTTGCAGTTGATGTACTAAAATTGAAATGCCGAGTGCTATGCGTGTTCCTTGTTTCTTTTAGGTGGGTTTTCAGGCAACTGTATGACAAAGGACTGGTGTATAGAGGTGTTAAGGTCATGCCTTTTTCAACTGCTTGCAACACCCCACTGTCAAACTTTGAGTCCCATCAGAATTACAAGGTAAGTCAATATACATGTACATTACCTGTTGCAGTCAGATTTCTCGCTTGTCTTCGGGTTGGACTTGGAAAGCTTTAATATTTTCTGCTTGGTGGTACATAAGTGTATTATTATGCTCCAAACTGATAGTAAAAAAATAGGTAAATGGGTTAGTTTTTATTATATTCTGCTGTATTTGTTTGAATCGCTTCATCTCAGCCTTCCTCCCTGTTCTTTTTAGTTACTACTTACAGATATATGAAGTACATACTTTGGTTTATTCTGGTGAATTACTACTCTCACTTTCTCTCTGGGCTCTCAAGATGAGTGTTGTGCTGGGTTGGATTTTTTTGGTGTAATGGTTTGAAAGCAAACCAGTGAGAGAATCCAAGTCAGAAATACAATTTAATAGGAAAAAATAAAAGAAATGCAATAATACAAAGAAAAACCACAGACAGAGTCAGAATACAACCTGATACTCTGTAGTTAGGGTGGTGGTAGCAATCCAGATGAAGCAGTGATCTCATAGAAAAGATCTGGTAGCTCTTGTCCTCTGGAAGTCCAGTGGGTAAGGGCCTCCTCTGCTGTCCTGAACCCCGGTTTATATCCAGGTGGGAGCACTTGGCTCCTCCCCCTGGGCAGAGCATCTCACAATGGGTTGATGTCATTCTATGAGTCATGCAGTGGGTCCTTGATGGTCCATTAAACAGAAATAGCTCCTGGGGGAAGCTCTATAGGAGTCCTGGGGTAAGGCATGGATGGGCCCATGAACAGGGAGGACTCCGCCTGCTGGGTGGGAAGGTGTTAACATCTCCCCTGACCTCTTTCCTTATCTGTTGCAGCCTGGGGTGTGAGGTCTGTCCTGGGCAGCTGCTACCAGTGATTTTGTTAACAGCCCATGAGCAATGACATAGAGGGTATAGAATACACGGTTTTTGGTTCTACCCACATAATGATAAACTGGTCCCAGCCCCTGTAACTATGACATTTGGTAAATACTGGGAGGAGAGCTGTAGATCTGAAAAGGGGAAGGTCCTTGGCGGAGTTGAAATCTCTTGTGAGGGAATTAAGAAGAATTGTCCAAGACTGTTCAGTTGCAGAGCCATAGGATGATAATTCCTCTAAGAACCATATTCCAGGAAATGCTTTTCCTAATATAATACGTGTTTTACTATGTTTTATAAGATGTTCCTTTAAAAATCAGTCACTAGATATAGTTGATGCAGCTTCTCATTTGCAACAAACTTATATTCATACACGTGAAGGCAGAACTTGTGTCCCAGTTTTCCAGATTTCATGTTAGTTTGTCACAGAGGTTTTGTGTCCTTTCCAACCCCTCCCCTCCCAGCTTCCAAATCCTTACACTGTAAATCTTTCACTTGTGTTAGCTCTGTGCTGTTACAATATAAATTGTACATCTGGTCTTTTTTGCCTCTAGCCTAAAAAAAGGGGCAATTTCCTGGCCAAAAATAGTGTTTCAAAAGCAAATGTTTAAATAGACCTGTAGTACAATGCAGTCAGCAGATGCTAGAGCTTTCAGTACTGCCGAGGGGTATTTGACCATACTGAAGAATAAAGGTTTTATCAGTTAAGAAAGTGAGACCTGCAAAGGTATCTTGATATTTGTGACTGAAATAATTACTTTGCTTGTATTTATTAATTTACATTTTATATAGGCTCAGATTAATGAGCTTTCTGTAGAACAAAGATTTTTTTTTTTTTGGTGTGTGTGTGTACCCTTTTCCCGCAGAGCAAAGCTCTTTTCTTGAGTCTTAATGAAATATTTACATGCTATTTCTTACTGTAGAACCAGTAGTGTGTATGTGGGCTATGCTGCTTTGCCACTTCATGCAAAAAATTACCTTTTTTGTCTGCTAGAGGTGATATTTTGGAGACTGAAATATTGAGGGCCTGTACTCTGACATGGTTTATTCTTGGCAAGAACAGTCGCTGCTGGGTGTGAGGCAGCTGTTACCTTTCTCACTGTGGACAGCAGGCTTTGGCTTCTGTTTATTGATCCTGTGAGAATCGAGACACAAATCATGAGAAATTAGGATGCAAGAAGGGTGTTTAGAAACTGATGTTTAGAAACTGATGTAGGTGTCTAGTATACACTGGAGTTACCTGTGTCAGCATCTTGTATTGCATTTAACTGAGGAAGTGCTGTCTTTAGATGAGAGCAGGTATAATATTTTTAACAGATAAAATGTTCTATGATGCCAGTGCTTAGCAGCCTGGATGTTTTTATGGTTTGCAGGTTGTTTTTATCTACCTGGTCAACTTAGTGCTTCAGAAAATAAAGTGAATAACCTGCAGTGTTGTTTAACAACTGGTGGAGACAGAGCTGTAGTGATAGCTCCATCTCTGCTCAGCATTGAGCGTGGTTGGAGAGTTATGTAATATTTATGTTTTCCTGTTGACTGCACCAGATGTTCACAGAAAATTCCCTCTGGAGCAGCCCGTAGCTCAGACATAAATAGCTGCCTGGCCCATGATGCCATTAACCATTCTGTGGTGCTGGACAGGAGGTGCTGACACTAGACATGGTGAGGGGATAGGACCTGCTCATGTCTTGAGGGCCTGCAAGCATGGCACCTCTTTTTGTTTAATAGTGAAAATGTCACATTTGCAAGGTTAGACTTGCTTTTTCAATCTGCTTTACATAGTATGTGAAATGTGAAGTGACTGAATAGGACTGTTTGTCTGAACGAAAATCTTGTTTTCGTGGGGTTCTTTTATGTGAAGGTGAAGTTTTATAGAGAGCTGACAAGTTTTCTTCCACCAGATCTGGATTTTTTTATTACTCTCAAATATTGGCACAATCTTGTTTTTAAGTATCCCATTTTTTTCCCCCCCACTGTTAACCACAGCTTTTTAAGACATTGCATCTTCTTAAGTGATAGCTGCTCTTCCTGTTCCCTGACTCCAGAGGAAAAGGTGGGAAAAGGCTTTGTGTAGCAGTTCCTGAGAAACTGCTGCCTTTCCTAACAGTTGAGATTGATTATAAACCTTTAAAATGGGGTCATAAGAGGTGCCTGAGGGAACTGGCACTCAGCTGTCTGTGGTGTTCTGTCAGGTAATTCCCAAAATCTCACTGTTAATCCAGTTTTTTAACCCTGAGGCCTTGCTGGACTGGCAGTTTGCATTGGTATAATGGAGGAACGTTGTGACTTGTGTTCTCTTCAAGGTTTCTTATGCTAGCACTTCACCTTCTATCACTACAGTGATGAACTAGGCACGTTGTAAGATAGGTTTTGGTGATGGCAGTAATAGTTGGTGGTACTTAGATTTGTATTTTCTCACTAATACGTACAGAAACATTTTTATTTACCCCTCTCTCTCTTTTTGCCTCTTTGACTTTATCATGTTTTTAAGGACGTTCAAGATCCTTCGGTGATCGTGAACTTTCCACTGGATGAGGATGCAAGTGTTTCTCTTGTTGCTTGGACCACTACTCCTTGGACCTTGCCTAGTAATTTGGCCCTTTGTGTTAATCCAGAATTGCAATACGTAAAATTGCGAGGCAAGTGTTAACTAAAGTTAACATAATAAGTGTAAACTTATTATGAACGTTCCTTTCTTCAGGGCCTGTGAATACGTACTTAGATTTTGTATGATAGACTGTTTAATGCTAAATTTATAGCACTGTGCCCATGTTGGGTCAGTGGTATTTTGAAGGACAAGATTGAGTCTGCTGGTGGGATGATGAGCCTAAATTGGTAGGGTAATATTCTGGATAAAATCTGTCCTTGAAGTTAAGAGGTCAGGGTTGTCTGGGGATACAGAACGGGTTTAATTTCTGACATGTAACTTGTTATTTGTATTTACTTTCTTTAAAAAGAAATCCAAGCCTAAAATTGATTTCAATAGTAAATCTCAGAAAGGCAGCATAAAGTGCGATCGTTACCCCTAATGTCAACTTCATAATATTGATTTTTATGTAGTAATTGTCCCATCTTCCAGGTGTTTTCTTCTGTTTCAGTAACATGTACTGAAATTTTAAATTGCTTTTCTTTGGAACAGTGATAATAGACAAGGTGGGGTATTTCTGCTTATTGAACAAAAAAACCGCACTAAAAATCAGTGGACTGGATTTCATCCTGTGGTTTCTGTTTAAACTTAACTTTTGAAAAGTGTTCACTGAGTGACTGTATAGGGAAGAAGTAGCTGGACACTAGTGGTCAGTCAGCAGGATTATGCCAAGCAGTTCTATAGCTAGTATGATACCATCTGGTATAAAGACAGCTTTATTTAATGGTGCAAATGAGGGTATTAAATTAAGATTTATGTAACTTTCTGGTTTATTTTGTTTTCTAGATAATGCCACAGGAAAGTTTTACATCTTGATGGAATCCAGGCTGATAGCACTGTACAAATCTGACAGTGAATATGAGATACTTGACAGGCAAGTACATACATCATTACGCACTTATTAACTTCCCGTATGTTTATAGATCAGAAGTTAAATATTTCAAGAAGTTAGATTTTGCATTTTTCTAAAGATGGGCTTCCATGCATGTGTGTATACATTGCAAAAAAAATCTATGGAAGAGATTGAAGTCTGCTAGAACAGATCAGTCTTGTACATGAACCTGCAGAAGAAAAATTTCATTGAATCATAGGATTGTGGTGGAGAGAAGAAAAGGTTCCTTAGTCCTTTGTTTTCCTGTGTGTTTTCTTAGAAAGGTATTACTTCAAATTAAAGGTCTCAAAAAACCCTGGAGATAGTCCAAATGTGAAGTACTTTCTAAACTTTATGTAAATATTTAAAGGAAGATGGGCAAAAGTAAACCCATTGTCTTTGGCAAGCAAGTACTGCTTCTGTAGGGTGGTCTGTGAAGTGATGTAGTTAGTGGCAGTTAGTGCTTTCTGAGGACTGCTTATTCATCTTAGTTTGGTGGAAAAATGTGATTTCTTTAATAAATCAGACTGTGTAGGTGATGCAGGTATTAAATTCTGTAGCTCTCTTGGACAAAAAGTGTAGCTTAAGGACTTGTAGCTCTTGAATCCTTTTATCTAGAGCATCAGCCTGCTAAGGAGGTAAAATGCAACAAATACTTGCTGCCTTTATTCAGTCCTTTGCAGTGGGTAAAAACCAAACAAATCCAGACTAGAAAGTCGTTTGAGAATAATAGCCCTTCTTCACTGGCATTAGTTATTTTTTGTTGTATCTTTATTTTTTACCAAACAATCAAAAGCTTTACATGTAGAAAAACATTTATAAATGGCTCATGCTGTGACAGTTGAGTAATTCTTATTTTGTATTTCTGCATTGATTCCCCCTCACAACTGAATTTTCTTCATCTCTCACTGACTCTGGAGCAATTTAAGCTGGCACTCAATTTGTAAAGATCATTTTCAGTGCTCTCATTCTTCAAGGCTGACAGAACTTCTGATCTCCAGACTTTTTTACCTTCCTTCAGAGTCATCAGTAAAACCACTGAATAGTCAGTGTTATGGTAGTTTCTGCCACAATACCACTGGAAGTTTTCTTTCAGTCCAATACTGAATTCTCAAAGTGGTTGTGCAGCCATGTAAGCAGTCACCCCGTTAAAATATTTGTGTGTTTCAGAATATGTCCAAGTGTTAAAAGTTGTCTTCTTAATGTTAAGACTTAAATCTAGCTATCTGCTTCCTTGCTATCTGAGCTGTTAGTCTGCTTTAAAATCATTTGGCATTCTTGGTAAGTTCATATTGTATGTTCTTCAGCACTTGACTTTTTAAAATCTCTTTAGCCATTTAAAATTGGATCAGGTTGTGCTAGTCTGACTGGTTTTTAGGTCCATCAATACTCCTGTCTTCAAGCATATGAACTGTGTTTCTTCCCAGTCCTTTGAAACCTCTTCAGAGTGTATAATAAGTAATCCTGGTACCAAACCCACTCTGTTTTCTTTTTGAATGCATTTCATTAAACTTTTTTTTTTTTTTTTTAAAAAGCAAGGTAGATGTATTAAACTTGTTGATCTATTGTATTTTCATTCCAAATTCTTCTTTTTATAGAATACTGCAAATTTAATTTGTTCGGTTGTAGCCATTCAATGTCTAGGAATGCACTGAATTTTTCAGCCTTTTTGGTGTACTGTTTTCATCAGAATTATAAAATACCTGCTCTTTAAGACAATTGTACACTTTTCAGTTGTTGCTTATTGCCCTGGCTGGTTGTATTTGTAATGTTCTGTGGTGTGTTTTTTTTTTTTTTTTTGCCCCCCCCCCCCTTAATATTTGATTGGTTGACTTATTTTTTTAATCTCTCTGTGCCTATACGTAAGGCTGAGAGCAATTTTTATTCTCCTTGCAGAGCAGTGTATTTTTTTTTCTTCTGTATTAGTGCTGCAGTCTTCTCAAGCTGATGTTTTTTTTTGGTCATGCTGCAATTTTTGTTATATAATAAATTAGTTCTCTCAAATATGAAAAGCAAGATAACCAAGAGGTAACTGATAATCAAATGGCTCTTTTAAAGATTTAGATCTATGATTATATAAGTTCATGGAAATGAATTTTGATTTCTACTCTTAACTTTTTTGTTTCTTAGCTAACTTGTAAATTCTTAGGCAGTTAGGCCCTTGGGGAAGAAATTCATGACATTTGCTCTGTACCAGGTGGCAGGCTGAGGTTAAAGCATGATCCTATTGAAAAATTTCTGTATCTGAAGTCATCTGAACTTCCTGAGTACTTCCCATCCTGCCTTGAACCTGCCTTTTCTCTCCCCTTTCCTCCTAGATGCAGATGGTAGGTTTTTGTGTGAGAGCAAATGGGAATACTCTTCTTTTTTTCACCGATGAGGTTACTACCATATATATCAGAGTACTTTTGGCTGCTTGGCACTAGTGAGTTGATCTTGGTGTATTACTCTGCTTCTGGCCATGGAGTGGCTGCTTGTTTTATTAAACAGTGTTAAATACAAAATTATTAAGGAGCATTTTTGTCTCTTTCTGTTACATTTCAGTCTAGTTACATTGTAAATGGTTCCTTATTTTACACTTTTCCACTGTTTTCTCTCCTTGGATTCTAGGGAATGCAAAAAAGAGTTCCTCATCTCTTGAGAGTGAAGGATGACTATAGTAATTTTAACTTAGTCTCCTGTTACTCTAACATAAGTCACAATAAGGCAGCACTGTATAAATTTTCAGCTTGAGGTTCAGGATTTCGATAAACAAAGTATTTCAGATCTCAAAAGAGTAAGTCAGGCATGTGATCCCTAACCCTTACCTTTCACTGACTTGTGTTAAATAAGAATTTAACTTTTTTTTTATTATTTAAAGCCAGTTTTAGCACATGTTCTGTCCGGGCATTCCCACATCTGTGTGGCTGAGCATGGGGCCGATTTTCTCTCATCTGATCCCGATTAAGCACCTCAAACATTCCTAAGGCTGTTTGTGGTATAAAACATAAACCATCCACGAAGCTGTGGCTTAAAATAGAAATCTCCCCTTTTCCTAGTGGATATTATGTATGTCGAGCTGAGGAGTCATGCTCTTTAACTTGGCATTAAATCTGCCTGAGTTCCTTTCTGTGCAGTGAAACAGCTTTGAAGAGTCCCCTGCTTTGAAGCAGTCAAGTGTTTTATGGCTTGACCATTGTTTTGGAAGATGTGGATCAAGAAGAGTATATGGAAAGCCCACAGCTGCGACACTTTTGGGGAGCTGTCCCATCTATTAGATGAAGTTGTGTTTTAAGTAGACTTCTTCCTGAAATGGATGATTTAAGCACTTGCAGGAGAGTTCTGAGCAGTGCATCCCAACCTAATTACTATCTTTGTCAACTACTATCAGAAGTCTGAAGAGGGCCAGGTCTACAGGGCTCTGTCTTAGGCTGCATTTGGTTCCTCAGTATTCCACCTTCCTCCGAGATGCCCATGGAGAGTCTGGATGGCTAGTTTTTGAGTAAGGAATGTGCCATCCAAACTTTAAACACTGCAATATCCTGTATCACAATCTGTGATACATAACCTTCTAGATGGTTTGGATTAGCTTATTTAGTTCTGTTGAACATGCTGACCTATAGGGCTTTGTTATAAATATTAAACTGAAAATGTGTTTTATCTAGAAACTCCTTGCCCAGCTTTACTGGAAGGAGATTGTTATTAATGCTGAATTTCTTCATTACTTTACAACTATTGTTTGATTGAAAGACCATCAGGTACAAGTGTACCCATGGACTGTTAGGGGTGCATTGGGACATGTTATGGTTTTTGTCCAAGTCCAAATTTCCAAAGAGTTGTAGAAATCGAAGGCAAACTACTGAGAAAATACTTTTTTTCTTCAACTTAGGAAGTCAAGTTTTGTTAGAGATGGGGAAAAGGGGAGCAGGAATAAAGTATTCCTACCAGCGGACTATGCAATTCTTAAGTTGTTAATTTATGTTCATGTAAATCCTTCTCCTCAGGTTTCCTGGCATTGTTCTTAAAGGCAAGAAATATAAACCCCTCTTTGACTATTTTATTCAGGTAAGAAGAACACATTTGGTGTTTGATACAGCATACAAACACAAAAATAAAAACTATTCTCAATATTCCCTTTTTATATTATAAAAATCCTGTGTCCTAACAACAAATCTCAGTTTGGATGAAACTAGTTCAAAAACTGACAGGTTGAGAAAGACAGAGTTGTTTCTTTTTTCTGTAGCTTTTTCCCCCCCTAAGTTTTAAATACGGCCAGAGTAAGGATTCCAGTGATAAATAGGAGTTCAGTTTCAGATTGCAGAGAAACTTCTAATACATATTAATAAATAGCCAGTATTCTCTCAGCTTATCATCTGGTGAGCTTCTATTGTCTGCCTATTGAGAATACAAAATCTGGAGACTTAAGAGGAGTTTGACTGCAGATAATGTTTGCAGATGTTGGTTTTTTCTTAGAGTTAAAAGCCTTTGCTAAAATAATTACTGATACCTGTTTTTTTTTTTTTTGTGGATGTTCTCCTGGGCAGCATTTAAGCATTGCATAAATTTAGTATCATTAATAGCAACATGAATGATAATAGAATAGCAGTAAGAGAGGGGGTGAGGAATTTCTGTGTCAAAAAAATGTTGATTTTAAAATGGATCAAACTTTTCAAAGAGTTGAAGTGGATTACAGTACTGCTGGACAAGCAGTTGTTCACTCCTGTGAGAGATTTGGTCATTTGTGACTACTGGCTGTTCTGAAGCGTGTGCTGAAATCAGCAAAGGTGTGAAAGCCTCTGTTATTTCTAGAGAAAGGTCACACACATAGCTGAATCTGAAAAATGGGACTGCATGTGTAGAGGGTTGGGAGGGATAAAGTTGAGTCCTGTTGAATCTCCCATTTCTCTTTTAGAATGGATGTCTATCTCAATATATCCTTCCTTAGAAAAAGCCAAACCTATAGTTCATAACGTATCTGGTTCAGCTGTGACTGCAGTAGTCTTTTTTACTACTTTTGTACTAAGGAATAGAAAATAGCTCCTTATTTTTCATTATCTACATACTGAACGCACTGAAAATTGTCAGATCTTTTCTTTCTTTTTTTTCACTTGATACTTAGCACCTTCTCATTCTCTGGAGGAAATAAAGAAATACATGACTATAAAAGGAAACTTCTTTTTTAAAATTACAAGGTACAGTGGACATACAAAGATGCAAGGAGACTGCTGTATATACAATCCCTGTAGCTTTCTTGGTAGTATCCTCACAGGAGTATATTGGTTTGTAGTCTGTTAAGCACAGACTGTGTGAAGATCTGTAGCTTGAAGAGTAACTGACTATGAGACCTTCTGGAAAGGTCTTAGATGTAGTCACATTTGGTACTGTTTAAGTGAAGTATACATCCTGGATGTCTTAGTATGGAAAATGATTAAATCATGTCAGGCATGTCATATTTTTACTGTGTCACTTATTTTTGATGCAGTTCTTTACCCTTGCAAGTGACTTTTCTATGTTCTTAAGAATTCTGTTTTGCTGTGTATTTATGTGTGTGTGTGTGTGTGTGTATATATATATGAAAAACCTGTTTTTGTGTTCCAGTGCAAAGATAAAGGTGCCTTTGCTGTTGTAGTGGACAGTTACGTGAAGGAGGAGGAAGGCACGGGTGTTGTACATCAGGCCCCCTATTTTGGTGCTGTGAGTATGAACCACTTATCTGAAGAGTTAATTTTATTCCAACACACACTGCTTGGCTTTCCAGCTACTGAGGCCTGTGTTGGGGTGACTGTGACATTAAACAATCCTCCCATTTGCTACTTAAAATTGTAAGAATACAACATAGCATTGTACTCCGAGTTCGTGCACTCACTAGTGCCCTTTCTGTGCTGGACTGGAGAGTTTGGGTGTCCCCTGGTTTGGTTATCGTTGTGATGAATGGTTATGGTTATGTGGTGTGGTTATGGTTGGTGCGTGAGCTCAGCACTCTGTCTTCTGAGCGTTACTGCTCTTAGCTTTTTTTGAAGCCTAAATTCACAGCTTTGTGAAGAAATGCTCTGTTGCACTGTTAGTCAAAACTGGCTTTGCTAAGTGTTAATTTTAGGTGGTAACAGCAGTTCTGTTCATCCCAGTGCCCCTCTTCAGTGTTTCCATTTCATCACTCATTGGGCTTTTAGAGAATGAAGAAATGCTTTGACTGCTTTTGTGCTGAGACTTTATTCCTCACTGTGAAAGGGTTTTGCTGCACTCCATTCTTTCTTCTGTCTTTATTGTCCTTTCCGTCAGTCTATTCTTCTGAAGGTTAAGAGGGATAACTTTTCATGGATTTAATAATTTCAGTTTTTAGGCACATGAATTAAATGCACTAGTTTAAACTCATTGTCCTTTTTGTACAATGGCCTGTCTTCAACCATTATCCAAAGTTACCCTCAAAAAAACTTGCAGTAGAGCTGCCAGTGCCCAGCAATTAGCAATCCCTGGACTGTGAGCTCTATCATCATTTCCAGAAACTGCTAGCATTTTTAATAGGCCTCTTTGTATTCATGAGAAATATTCCATTCTTTTCTATCTTTTTCCTGTGTTTTTCTGGAAGGTGCATCCATTGTGGTAGTGTTCCCCTTATCATGGTGAACATTGATATGAAAAGACTCCCCAGCTTAATACAGCTGTGAATAAAGAAAATGAGACTGTGCTGTATGCTACTAGTTAATGAAGAAATTCACAGTGACTGGTCAAGTGACTTTAGAGAGTTTAAAGCCCATCACACTACTCATACCTCAGACACTCCCCTATATCTTAATTTTGCAAGGACTTGACTGAGAGGGGTGAGGGAGCAGGCTTGGTTTGAGCCAGGAGCTCTTCCTATAGGAGATGGAATAAGGGAAGTGAAAGGAACAAACTGCTGATAGAGAAGGAGCACTGGAAGAAACTATCCCTGGAAGAAACTTCCTGGCTGCTGTATTTTTTTTGTTGTGTATTTGCACAATACAGTTTAGTTGTTGGAAACAGCTTGTTGGAAGGCCTGCCTGGCCAGTTAGAGCAAAGATTGTCTGCCCTCTTTGATTTGATTTTGTTCTAAGCTCACAGATATTTGTGTAAATGCAGAGGAGGGAAAAAAAAAAAAACAACCCTTTTGTCTCTCTCTCCTGGGAAGTTAGTAATTATCTTTTTTTTTTTTTTTTTAAACACAATATCAGATAAATGCATTGCAAAGAAAAAAATGCATACGATATTTTGTGTGAAGCAGAAGTACACTAACAGCACAAACAAAACTGCACTCGTTAGCTAAGGAGCAGCTTGACTTCATAGTGCATGGTGCATAGACCTGAGTCAACTGGCTGTGCTGCCTTTAGAAGGAAATTGGATGGTGTTTGTTGCAGTTAATGCTGCTGCCTTTTTCTTTTGGGATGCATGTAGTTCAGTTTTGACAGCCCATTGATTGTTTCTGTTCAGAAAGGCTCACAAAGGTTCTGGTTTAGATTCAGGAATTCATTGTTGTACGGGGTGCTCTGCATGGAACACTGAGCGAGAAGTGTGTGGGCATTAAATGTTTGTCTTCATACAAGCTCAGCTGAAGGAAGTGAGTTAACTCAGATTGTAGGTAGGACTGTCTCCCTAATTAAATGGCTTCTCTGCAACTTCCTTTACTGTTGTGTTGAAGGTGAATAGGGAAGGGGTAAGTGGAGCAGGAGGTAAGGCTCTTCGGAGAAGAAACAGAACACAGTCCTTCACTGGAAGTGTCCATCTTGTCTCCATCCCTTCCCCTCAATATAAGTAGTAAATAATCCCTTTTGATACAGAGGGATAGAAAGCAAGGGATTTTAAATCCTGCTTACTGATATGTAATCTGTGTTGCTGAAGGCTTAGTAATGTGTCTTTCTTCAAAAAAACAAAGTAAAAATTCACCTTCACTCAGTTCCAGGATGGGCAGCGTCATTGTCTTTTGTGGTGCTTTTGCCAAATACAAGCTGGCACACAGTATCAGAGCACTCTATTTCAGTTCAAGAGACATCAAAATTAAAGCTCACAGAATAAGACAAACCTGTGTTAAAAACTATGAAGTCATTGTACCTCCAGGTTAAGATGACACTTGACATGCAGCTGCTCAAGCATTTCGTAATATGTAGATGTATCTACAGTATGCTTAAAACCCTTTAGTAACATTTGAATTTGCACACAAGCCCTGTCCTGATGCCTGCTCAGTCACGGAAGTTTCAAAGATATGTTAGTACTGCACTTTCTTTTCAGTAAATTGCAAAAGTACTTTATTTTTGTTAAGAGGTGCTGAAGGTGAACCTTTTGGCTTCATGGTTTTTGTTTGGTTGGTTTTTTTTACAGTTCCAGAGAGAAAAGCTTTGAATTCTCATCAGTGAGCTGTTTAATAGCCTCTGCTTCGTTTGTTCTGTGTATTACAACTTTTAGTTGTAATCCTCTGAGAGAATTAATCGTGGCAAGGGTACCAAAGTGAACACTATGACTTCTATGCTGAAAAGAACTGAAATTTGACTTAGCTTAGCATTTGTGCATTTCTGTGTGTGCCTGAATCTATTCTTGGGTTGTGGTCAATGAAGCAAGTCTTCATTAAAACAAATGGCAGGTCAGTCTGGAAGGCTTTTACATTCAAGTTTGAGTTCTTCAAAGGAAAGGAACTAACTAGAAAACCAAATTAGCAAAGCCCTTTGTGTATCATTGGCTGTATCAGCGATGCAGTTCGGACTGAACCACCTCTTGACCTGCATCCCACGAAGTGGAAGGTTTTTTATGATGTTTTAGCTGGGTTGTGAGCATGCCAAGCTTTGTAGTCTTTGTTGGCTGCTTCTTCAAAGCCTTTTACAATTCACTGCCAAATCAGGGTTGACGTTATTTCTGTCATCTGGTGTACACTTTAAACACTGCAGTCTGCTTGCTGTATCCCAGCAATAATAGCTGATGAAAAGCCAACTGAGAATGGGCTTACCTCAGTTAATCTATGGACTGAAGAAGCTGGTTGACCAAGTGGAGGCTGAAAAATCATGCTGGCTGCCCACAGCTGATGGAGAGTGGAAAGAGACTGTGGTCTAGAGTAAATGAGTGCTGTAGCTGAAGAGGTTTCTGTTTCTATGTGTAATGCCTTGGTAGATGAAGTAGCCGACTTCACTGTCGCTGTGCCTGAGTTTCTTCGTGGTAAAATATCCTGTGGATCAACAGGCAACATCTGCTAGACCTGGCTTAAGGGGCTGGTAACTACAGGTAGCTACCGTGGGTAGGGTTAGAGGTAGAGGGTGAGGACTGCAGGAAGAATCTGGAAAACCTGCTGTGTCACTGAAGCGGGCTTGCCTGGGTTGGTTCTATCTAGAAAAGGAGAATTCAGCTTGCCATGGAGCACTTGCTTATTTAACATGTATTTACACACTTGCTTCTGGTGTGGTCTCCTCGATCAAGGTGGACAAATAGCTTTAGAGTGAACTCCTGTGAAATAGCTGCTGCATTTTACAAAAGATAAAGGAGCTCTCAGCATAGAGGAGGGTAACAGTTTAGCTGCTGCCAGTTTTGGCAGGAGGGTCACTGCATGTTGTGTTTCACACTACCTAAAACTTCAGGTTTTGTCCCTGAAGTTTGTGGTTTTGTCAGAGCAGCAATACAGGAACCTCTAAGACTCAAAGCAACCCAACTCGATGCAGGTGTAGACAGGGCCTTTTTCTGGGAGGAAACTGAGGTGATTCTATGACTCTGCTGAGGGTGATCTGCAACTGTCCCCTCCTCCCTTCCTCTCCCACCCATAATAATGTTCTCTGTCCTTGGGGCAGGAAAGTGGGTAATCTGGAGTGTTAGCTGGTTAAGATGTAGACTTATTTTGACTTCAAGCTTGAAATTAAAATGGTACCTTTTCTGTTCCCCTAGTAATTGTTTTAATCTTCTTTAAGATACCATTGTTGTTTAGTTATGTTCAGGCAAGTCTGAAGTGGCCATCTCTTTCTTATTTTTTTTTCTTTGTGTCTTACTGCTACAGGAAATTTTAAACAGAGGCTGGCGAGGAAAATAAACTGTGATATTATCCATGTGTGGTTCTTGGTCAGTAGCATGGCCTATGGGCCAACAAAGATTGAGAAACACAGACTTAAAGGCTTTGGATTATTAAGACATGCAGAAAATGAGATTTCTTATGTTGATTTCCAGAATGAGATTGATTAAAACAACCTGCCTTCTGAAAAATGCTGTGAAGGCTTGTTTGCTAAACAGACACAGGTTCTGTGGCTGGTACAAGAGGTTTACACTGGGGTTACCAGTTCTTCACTGTGGAATAGTAGCCTGAAGCTGTTGACTACATGTATGCTTGTACATACACACATAAAATGTGTTCATATATGTGCATGTTTATGTATATGCACAGAAGCACGTGCATGTATCCCCACTGCTAGGTGAACAAAAACATATTCTGAAGAAATCGTCCTTTCTCTGATGAATAAAAACACCTATACACCTGTAAAATAAATATTTTCCTATGTGTATTTGGAATTAGTGAAGTCTCGGTATTTTGCCATTCTTGTCTGGCCATTGCATTTTCTATGTGATATTTAATTTCTTTTTCAAGGGATGGATATTTTAACCGGTGTTTTGTAGTTCTGTAACTCAGCACTTTTCTGTAGGATGATTACAGAGTCTGCATGGATTTTAACATCATTCAGAAAGATTCTGCACCCGTCTGCCCTGTTGATGCATCAGGCTGCTTCACAGCAGAAGTGGCTGACTTTGCTGGACAGTATGTGAAGGTTAGTGGTCTTGGAGAAAGGAAACTACTACTTTATTAAATTTTATGTCTGGTGGAAGTGTTCTTTCTTTCCATGAGTGGCTTTGTCTTCAATATGTCTTTTGTATCTGGAAAAAAAAAAATCTGTTTCAGTGGTTGCAACAATGGCTCAGTTGTTGCAATTTAAACACAAATAATGTTGTAGCTAGTAGTGAAAAGGAGGAGGAGTGTTTCCTGTTTGGATCTATGATAGTTTCGCTTTTTCCTTGTTTCTTTCCGAAATGTTATGGGGACTCTCTCTAGGCGAGTGTGCAGGAGGCCTTCCTTACCTCTGGATGACTTCTGAATTCACAGAAGTCGTCATTAAGTTTATACCATCCAGCTAAGTATAACAAGACCTGTTAGAGGAGAGGAATCCAGTCATTTTCCCCACTTGTGCAATGTTGCTGTGTGAATTTACTTACCAGTAGCTGCAAGAGAATCCACATAAAAGGAACCCACACCACTCCAGATTGCTCCAGACACACATCCATAGAGAGGAGTCCCTCTTTATTCTGTGTGCCAAGAAAACAAATTGGTTTTAGTACCTTTCCTGCTGCTACAATTTGATAGCAAAGCATCTTCCTGTAAACAAAATTTACTTGAAAAAGACTTAAAAATCTTATGTAGCATTTGAACTCAGCTATCATTGCTTCCTGCTATATTAAGGCAAATAAGAGAACTCTAGAGGCTACATATTTATTCTTGCTGGTAAGAATCTGAACTAAAGCCTCTTGGAAAATATTCTTATGATGCCAACTTCTTAGCTTATGAACGTTGCTGTATCATAAATATTTGTGGGATTTTTCTTTAATCTCATGTCGACACTTGTTTGTTCATTAGGTTGGTTTCAATTAAGATACAACTTTCTTATCCAAATTAGAGTGTAAATCCTATTTAGTCACTAAGGTATTGTAAAAGGTGCCTCAACTTCTGTAACTAGTCACATTAGGTATTAAATTATGTGAGTTCAGACATGTATTAGTGCTACAGAAAATTTTAATTTTATACACAGTTGTGCCTATGTAGAAATAGTTAAGGGCAAAAAAGGATTTATGCTGTATACCAGGATTTGGAGAGCAAATAACTTTCTGAATTTACTGTTTTTGAAGTGTCTCTGCAGTAAGTGCATAAACTGTATAGAAGCTTTTTGAATTTTTTTTTTTTTTTTTTAATGTGTGTAAATACTGGATTATTTGTAGGGGTTTTCTTAATTTTGGGTATCGGAGAGAAATCCTGTAGCATCTTACTGGAAAAGTGAAATTTGTATTGCAAAGAAAATTTTTTGTTCTGTCTTTTTAGGATGCAGATAAGAACATCATTAAATTACTGAAAGAGAAAGGCAGACTGGTTCACAGCAGTAGTTATAAGCACAGCTATCCTTTCTGCTGGAGGTAAGGAGAGAAGTGCATATGGCTTGAAGATTGAGGCTTCTGAGTAGTTCTTCAGCTTTGTCACATTTTTCCCTTCCCTTGACCTACTTAATTTTTTTAACAAGACTAAAAGTAACAGAAACCAAGATTATTGAATTAGGAGAGTTCCAATTTTTGGCTTGGTAATCGAGTAATTTTTTTGTTTTATGTAAATATGATGGATTTAAGTGTAGTACTGATTTTTTTTTTTTTTTGTTTTTCGATTATAAATTTAAAGGTGTGCTTTTGAGGTTTTCCATTCTTCAGTGTTGCATGTGGTACTGTTAACTACCTTTTGAAGATGGCTATAATAAATCTAAAAAAAGCTTATTTTCTAAGCAGCTAAGTACTGAGTGTTGGAAAAAGATACTTTGGTACCCTTTGAATTGTATCCAAATAAGTCTATTGCAGAATGTCTTTGAATGTTTGAGTTCAAACTTTCCACGTTTTGGATAAAAAACCAACAGCTGTGTTATAGCTGCTATCATAGTTACTTCTTTTTAACTTTGTAAAATTATTTCTTTCTCTGGAATCTGGTGGAGCCCAGTTGCTTTTAATGTGGAAATGCCTGTATTTTTGATTAAAGTCAAAGTTAGCATTTATCCACTGTGCAGTGGGTAGTAAGTGTCACACAAATACATTTTTCTGCTCAGTTGTTCCCGAGTGGAGTTCAAGAACAATGGTTATGTCTCTAATCAGAAACCACAGTTGACATATTTATGATATGTGGGGGGACTTCTTAGAAATGTTTGTATTTGTCAATTAGAAAGGTTAACCTTGGAATGTCAGGTAGGTGGGTCAGCAAAGGTCAGGTGACCTGTCACAAATCCTCCTTGTCAGGCTGGGGATTCTGCAGAAGTTGGAGTACTCCATGGGCCTTTGGTTATGGGAAATAAAGGCTAGGCAAGTTTAATCTAGAAATGAATCATGTTTTTATTAGCATCCTCTCCTGTTTTAAATGTATATAATTGCTGTGGAAAAAATGACAAAACAAATTGCTGAACAATGTCAAACTTGAAAACAAAACAACTTCAGTAATCTTTTAGTAGGAATATTTTATTAAACAGTTCTATTACAAGTAAAGACACACTTCAGAAAAATAAAATATCTGATTTTGTGTCTGAAATGGCATTAACTTTTTAAGTCATATCTGATTCATGTAACACCTGTACTGAAGTAACTGTGATAAAAGCTTTTCTCTGTCTTGCTTTAATACTGCTCGGTGAAGTGTTTTTGCTGTGTGCATTTATCTTTGATCTGTAGCAAGAGTAACCTTTACTTGCTCTTGAATAGCATGATTGGTTTGTTTCCAACAGCTACCTAGAGGAAGAAGGGGAATTACTCTTCAAGTGTTATGTCCTTAGTGATTTGGGACAATTTTTGAAGCAGCACAAACCCAAAGACAAACCAGTACTGTAGAAATGCTGACTCTGTAGAACATACTTAATCCTGCCACTCTGTTGACATTTTTTGTTGATTGATGATAAGTTGCAGGCAGCACCTAGCAGCAAATTATTTGGTGGGAAGAACAGAACAATGGATTCTTCTTAAAAAGCTCATTTCACTGCCATCACAAATCAAACCATAATTGGAATTTGCTAAAAGTAGAAGAGTAGTTCTTAACTTCAAACTGAGTTACAAATTATTTTGATTAATGTAAGAAAACTTTGAAATCGGTCTCTTCTGCTTAAAGTACTTTTGCTCATGCTTTTGCCTGAGACCAGGCAGTTGTTGAGTCCCCAGTATATCGAGATATTTTCCCTCTTCTTATATATCATCACACTGAGGTCCTTCTCTACGTTTTCTTGTTAGTGGGATATTTAGTAATTTTCTGTCAACTAAACCTTGGAAACTGATAGAGGAAGACTAACAACTTAGGAATTACACAGTGGATGGTGTTCAGTTAGAATTCCCCTTCACTTGAGTTGCTGAAGATGGAGATCGTTGGTCAAAACCACCCTGTACATGCAGGGTTTTGAGAGTTTGTGGTCTAGGTGGCAGCTGAACACTGAAATGAGAGAGGGGACTGGCATGCCAGCTGAAGTGTCCATCGCAGCCACCGCCCTCTGTTCCTTTAGGAAGCAATATTGGGAAGCTCTGTTGTTGGCAGATACAGAACTTTGTTTTCTTCAAGATGTTGAAAGCAAAGCCAGGAAGCATCTTTCATAATGTGTAGTCAGTTATCTATCATTTGTTTCTTAAATTATGAGAAAATTGTCAGGGAATAAGAGCACAACAATTTGTTTTGAACAGCTGTGTAATTCAACACAGGTGTATGGGAAAACTGTTGGGTGTGCAGTGTCGATAGAGAATCATCTTGCCAGTCTTGATCTCTTCAAGTATCAGGTTCGTATTTCAGAGAATGCTGATTTGTGGCACTGCTAGGGAACAGGCAATTTGCTCAGGTGCTTTAATTCCTCTCATAAAGTTGTAAAGGATGTATTTCTAAGAGGAACAAAACATTGTTCAGTTGAGACAGAGAAGACTGTTCAGGCAGGAATTCTGGTTGGTTTTTTTTCTTGTCTTGTATTGATGGAAAGCACAACCCAGTAATGGGTATTTCCTATTTGATTCTGCTGCAAAGAATTGGGTCTGTTTTCCTTGACCTTCTCACTAGTCCTGAGGGGCAGAAATGTGTAAGATGGTGCTGGTGGGGCAGATGTTCAGTATATTGTTCTCTTCTGTCTCCTGCTGAGGCACTGCTTGGCAGTACACGTAGAAGAAAGCAAATATTTGGGGAAAGTGTCATCTCCCCTTTCTTATGACCTTCATGTAGGTGGAAAGAG
>NW_008622021.1:36284-36955 GCF_000691845.1 Merops nubicus
GCACTCAGGAATGATTATCACGTATTAGAAAGTTACAGCGGTAGGTTGAAAGCCTGAGAAATGGTTACGGCTTCATCTGTTTATCTCTCTTTCATAGGTCCTTTGTGTCTGAAGCTACTTTTGCACTAAAGCTCAGTCAGCCCCATCTGTCAGCTGCTTCCTCCTGATAGAGGTTGGGTACCAGTTTATTGCTCCAGCTTTCTTTCTGCAATATGTTAAGACCATGTGAGAAACTGTTATCATGTTTTATTCTTGTTTCCAGTAACTCAAGATCTAGCATGTGATGGAAATTCATCATTCTTCAGCACAGCTGAAACAAGCTGTTCAGTCAAACTGAAATACTTCTGAAGTACTTTGTAGGTTGAAGAACACCTTTTTTTTTTTTTTACTGTGATTTTGCTGCTGTGTGAGGAGTTAACCAAACTTTTCCCTTTTTTAGCTGTTAGGGCTTAACTTTGAGGAGCAGAACATTCTAGTTTAGTATGTTTGCATTTAATAGCTAGACCACTCCTGCATTATTATTACTTTGAGCTCTTACCATTTCCTGTAAGGCTATATATGCTTTAATTCTTAAAAGGTACAGATCGAAATGCCTAGCTTATAGTTAGAAGGAAATACATTCTGAAATACAGTATTGAGAGAAGCATAGTATCACAGGGGTTGGAAGGGAC
>NW_008622022.1:0-29951 GCF_000691845.1 Merops nubicus
TTCCTCTTCTGACCGACTCTTACACTCTCTCCTCCTCTCCATCCTTACTGTGGTTATGGCCTTTTTCCTCTCAGCAGAGACCATGGAGACGACAGCCCCACTGCTTCAACCTGAGGTCTCCTGGTTTAGCTTCAGCTGGAGCTGCCAGGGGGATCAGTTAAGCTGATGAATTTTGCACTGAAACGAGCAGCTGGTCTAGTCTGCCAACTCTGGTGTGGGGCTCTGACCTTCAGGGAGGGGCTGTGACTTACATCCCTCCAGCCAGAGGCACTAGGGACCGGATGTCAAAGCCCTTCACGAGCAGAAAGTGTCATCATGTCTGACTCCAGCAGCGCATCCTGTCTGTTGGTTTTGGATGGGTGCATTTATCTAAACAATGCTCCTTTTCTGGTTTTATTCTTTGATTGTTGTTTTGGCATTTACAGAGAGAGGGTTCAAACTCCTTCAGCATCAGTTGTCCTGTGTATTCAATACTAGTTATAAACAGATTAACCATGGAATAGTAAACTTGTGCTTTCTCTTACCAGGTCCTCACACTCACTCGTTTTATCTCAGCCTTGTAGAAAGATCCCAGCTTGCCTTTTCAGATAAACCCACATGGAGCCGTGGGATCTTTTTGTTTCCTTTCCCCAGTTCCTTCATGAGCTGTATTGATTTAAACCCAGCCTTAAATTGCCATAAGCCATAACCCTGCCAGTCCCACCCATGGCAGAATATAGTGTCTCACTAGCTGCAGAAACAACTCCCCATCTTTCTTCTGGACATCTTGCTAACCACTGTCAAAATTGTTTTGTGGCCCTGTCTCCTGCCAAGCCTCTTTCACATTCAGGCAATGACTTACGTTGTTTATTTTTAGAGGACCAAAGGCTATCCAGAAGTCCTTGTTTTTTGCAACACAGTAAGATTCCTGTGGCTGCTTGGGATGCCTGTTTTGTGCACTTGCAACTTACTCCTTTTTCTGGACTGTTGTTATTAGCAGTAGCACTTGTGCATCCAGACCACTGAATCCACAGCAGCCGGTCCTCAGACTGCTCCGAGGGCTGGAGCAGCTCTCCTGTGAGGACAGGCTGAGGGAGTTGGGGTTGTTCAGCCTGGAGAAGAGGCAGCTCCAGGGGGACCTTATAGCAACCAGTACCTGAAAGGGGCCTACAAGAAAGCAGGGGAGGGACTATTCACAAGGGTTTGTAGTGACAGGACAAGGGGTAATGGCTTTGAGCTAGAAAAGGGTGAATTTAGGTTAGATGTTAGGCAAAAGTTCTTCGGTATCAGGGTGATCGACCACTGGAATAGGTTGCCCAGAGGGGTGGTGGAGGCCCCATCCCTGGGGACATTCAGGATCAGGCTAGATGAAGTTTGGAGTAGCTTGAGCTATGTTGAGATGTCCCTGCTTATTGCAGGGGTGTTGGACTAGATGACCTTTGGAGGTCTCTTCCAGCCCAGACTTTCTATGATTCTATGCTATGGCCACGTACCACAGGCACCCTCCACCACAGGTTATGTCAGGTGGGGTCTGGGACTCATGGTGTCTGCTGGAGACATTCAGAGGAACACCTTTCTTATGGCCCAGGAGCCCCAGCACCTGGGTAACTTCCAGTTGTACACCCAGCACTGCAGCTAGACAATTGCATTAAAAACTTGCATTTTTAAGGCATGCAGGAAAAAGCTTTTTCACTTTAAGACAAAATGATCACATTTCTTCTCTACCTGCTTGGTCTATTCTTGTTTTTCCTCATAAAATGGAAGTATTTGATGGAGGCAGTAGTGGGTTGTGCTCGCAGGGAGACCCAGTCTCACCCCTCAAGGGAGGCTGAGCTGTGATTATACACGACCTCTCTGTGCTGACCTCCCTGTACCGTTATTTACTTGAAGCAGGCAACAGAAGGAAATGTTTCCTTCCTCATTTTCACTACTTCTACCTAAAATGGATTATTGCAGCAAGGGATTCCTGGCTTTTTCTTTGGTATACAATATACCAATATACATATTTTAGGATTGCATTCGTAGATATTTCAGAAATTACACTTTAGTCTGGGAGATGCTGGTGAAGTTCATTTAGTTAACAGGCTAGAGATCTGACCTAAGGGGTTTGTATATTCAATTTTATTAAAGCCATCAGTATTTGGGCAACTCAGGATTACTGTGATTGGCAGTTCAAAAATACAATGATCTTTTGTGTCTAGCACACGTTATGCTGGAGAATATTTAAATCAATAATAATGCTATCACAGCTGGAAATCAAATGCAAAATAATTCCCTGGGCTTCCCATGTATAATGACATTTGCTCTTTTGATGAATTGCTAATGTATTCTTGGACAGAAGGGCTGGAAAACCCAGCCAGCTCCACTATATAAATGGCAGAGCAGAGAGAATGGGATCATATTTACCACTATTTACTGCTAACAAACCATGCACCTTCCAACACGTTATCTCTCCACTATGAATTGTTCCAGTTCTGGAAAAGCAACATCTAAATAAAGTTTAAGACTAGTCTTTTACGAAATTACTGTTTTCTTCAAAGAAATGTTAGCTTGCTTTGTTTGTTTTGAAACGACAGTATCAAATGGAAACATTATCTTTTTAAAAAGGCAGAAATTATTTCAGCTATGGTGCCTGCATAATCCTCCTAGCAATTTCCATGACTCTAACTGTAAAGCATTTTTTTTTTCTCTGTGTTCATTTTTCTCCTGTTCATTTCTGACACACCGTGGAAGAGAAGCAGCCTAGCGGGCAGACCTATGCTGGCAGCACTGCAATTATCTATATCCGTAGTACTGTCTTATGTATAGATGGTGAAGAGGGGAGAAAACAGGAAAAAAAATACTCAAATCTTTTCAGTTTATACAGGTACTGATTTGGGGAGTTTATCTTTTGCAGTAATTGGCTAAAACTCACACAAGTAACCAATCACAGATAAACCTGAGAGATGTTTTATGTATTTCTTTAATAGAGTCACAATAAGGACCCAAAAAAAAAAAAAAAGTGCACTCAATTTGATTTTTATTACTGTGAATTATAAATTTTGTCAGCATTTAAAAAGAATACTAGTTTTGAGTTTGTTTTTTTTTTTTTTTCTAAGCATACTGCTGTGCTATGATTTCTTTTCATAGTGGATTCATAAAGATTTTAAAAGCATGAAGTATTTCTTATTCCCAAAGGACTCTAGCTTTGCTGGAAGATGACAGCTATAAAACCGTACAGAAAACTTTATAGCACGGGCTCTAGTGTTTTTTAGCAGATACATCTTTTTATCTTGAGATTGGAAAATAACATTAATTCTTTATTTACTATGCTTATCATCTTAATAATCAAATGTTCTACATTGTATTTGGTGCGTGTGGACATTTAGCAATATTTAATAGGCATGATATGGAAAGATTTGAAACTTCACTACCCCTTCTCCAAACTCAAACACTTTTTCCCATATTTACTTACTGGTTCTTCTTCTTGAGCTTTCCATTTAGACTGATCTACCAGGTATTACAGTAATATCACACTGCAGTTGCTTGGAGAAAGCAAGAGAAAAAAAATAAATATATGCATTTCAAAAACAGAAGCATACTTTCTGGATTTGTGCATTTTGTAATTAATATTAATTTTCTAATTAGTACATTTTTATTCCTTATGAGTTATTGAATTGCTGAGACAAAAAAAAAAAAAAAAAAAAAAAAAAAACAAAAAAACAGAAACCTCACCAGGTAGGATATAATCCTTAAAGACAGAAGTTAGCAATTCACAAGATTATAGTTACAGGTAATACCTTGGTTTTCATCGATTAACGTTAAGATTTCCTGAAACTTCTGATTTCAATCTTATGACTGAATTGCAGCATCTTCGGGTAGCCAGAAATGTCTTTTTTTTTTCCAGTTCTTGCAATATTGCAAACTGATTTCAGCAAACTGCCCAGTATTTCCCCATATCTCCATTATGAGTGCCTCTAGAACGTTTCTCATGGTTGCTTTATGTCTCTGTCTCTGCAGTGTTAGATGGATCTATCCAGTGTCTGACATACTAATGCTTCACTCTTAACTGAGACTTCCCAGCAGAAAACCAGAAATTGTGAATAAGAGTAACCATCATGGTTACTACAAGGAAAATTGCATCCATTTGAGAGACAAATGGTGATCTGGGCTACACTGAAATGAAAGGCATGGTTCCCGGGTGGCTGGGAACTCTTTTCATCTACAGTGGAATATTAAGTAGGATACTTTCAACTGTGATTAAGAGGGTAAGCCACACCAGGTATAGAGCAAAGGACTTGAGCTGAATCCTTTGATACATAATGCATCAACATCTACCTAGAACAACTTTTCCAAATAATCTCAGCACCAGAAGAATGATAGGAATAGCCCCTTTGTGTCCCAAGGATAACAAGGACATCAAACCTGGTGGTGGGGTTGCAGCTGCTTTGCTGGGTGAAGACAGGCTCTGGTGGTGACTTGTTCTGAGCTTGGTGACTCAGGAGGGAAAGGCAATGGTTTTGGAGTTGATGCTCCACCAAGATGCATGTTTGTTACATCCCTGTTGTTGAGGCTCAGACTTTTACATTTGCTGTTGGTGCTCTGTGCCTGTAATATCTAGCTATTTTGCTTCAGGTTTGAGTGCAATTGTGTGACTAATATATGAAAAGACACTCTACGTTAATCTTGCTCTGGTTACCTTTGGTGTTTCTCTTTACTGCCACCAAATTCCACAAACCATGCTTACAAATCTTCAACTATGGGGACATGTGGAAATTTGGCGACTCCTTCTTTTGTTCCCTTAATTTCTCTGTTGCCCTGGAGTCCCGCATATACAGGAGAACAGTCTCTTTCCTTAAGTAATTTGATAAGTTCAAGATATCCCAAGTTGTGTGTCCCTGTTAAAGACTGCAGTAGGCACTGCTGCCATGCTACTACCACAGAATGATAGCAAGTTTTCTCCCAAACACAGCAAGTGCAAATTTTATCAGGTGATGGATTACGCAAGAGAATTTTTCACTGACACATTCTGTTTCTGTTTCTCCCATTGATTCATTGTTTCAAAGGACCCATTATCTCTCCAATTTTCTATACCATTCCCCAAAAGGTCATATTAGTGTTTCTGGAACTTTTTGAGGAAATAAAAAAAAACAACTGTGTTTTTTTCTTTTTCAGATCTGAGAGGAGAATGTTCTCACAGCTGTTGGGGAGAAGGTTAAGAGTGTGCCAGCAGCTTCGATGATTAGCACAGTCTGCTTCTGTGTGCTTGTTTGTGCAGAGCCTGTACACCATCCTGCACATTTCTCCAGTTCTCATTACAGAGCCTGGCAGAAGCTGGGAAAACTTTGAGAACTGAGAGAAAAGCAGCTTAGTGTCAAAGCAGTATTGCTAGGAAGAATAAGTCTGGTTCACCACTGGTGCTGGTAGAACGTTAGGTGGCTAGTAAATGGTAGATATATTTGTATGCTGTTAGGCACGTGAGGGACCAATTTTTCTGGCTTTTGGCTTTTTGTAATGAATTGTTTATCAAAACCAACTTCTCTTCAATGATCTTCATTACAGGTGTCAAAATGTTATGTGAGCTATTAATTTAAAAGGTTATCTACACACTGGAGGGTTCAGATGACCAACAGGTCTATGATATGATGCACTTGCATTCACAAGTTCAGAGCATTAAGCCCCCTTAGGTGTGACTATCTCTGACCAGAGGTACTTGGTAAGAAAGGGGTGGGTGGAGAGCAGCCTGGCTCACTGTGCCCCTGCCACCTTCTCCTCTTGTGCCAGGGTTGGGGACAGGCAGTGAGGAGCAGCAGAGCAGGAGCTTACTTCTGTGCAAGTGTGCATACAGCCCCCCAAGCCCCACCAAATCCATGGGTGACCATACCGCGGGAGGTTTAACCTATTTTGGAGCAGTCACTTAAAATGCACAGGCAACATTTCTTTCTTACCACATCTGACATGGGTGCCTTTGCTATACAGCTCTTCCGCAGCCATCAGTGTCATTCTTCCTGGCAGGTTCTGCACAAGATTTAAACACGAAACCAAACCCTGGTGGAAAGCGGGCACTCTCCTGAGAGGGAGATGAAGAAGCTGCCAACTGTTCAGTGCCAACTGCTGTGGGCATCAAGCAGCTCACTGCGTCTTCCCCAGAAACACAGCCATGCACTTAAAATACCCAACCATTCTCACTGGAGACCCTGTCAGTCAGACATTTGATATTCAGCTTTCATTCCTGCCTATTACTAATTGATAGCTGAGGTCTTTAGCATGCATCATATCTCATTGCACATCATAGCTGTAACAAAGTTGAAAATACAGATTCCTCAGAGCTAAAGATTTGAATGAAGAGACTTCATAGATCTTAGTTTTACAGGACGCTGCCTTTTATACAGTAATTGCTATTCTCCAGCTCTTCAGGTCTATGCTCTGCTCTGATTTGCACAAGTTAAACCCAGCCTAACATTGGTGGCTTTAGCAGAATTAGTACAGGTTTGCTCTTCTTTTCTCTGTCAAAGTTTTCAGAAAGTGCTAATGGTCCCAGTGATCTAGGCCCCACCATGGTAAGGGTTATCAAAGCATTTAGAGGCAGAATTTTAGTTTCAGGAAGGGCAGAGAGATGGGAGAGCAGGACATGAGACGAGGTGATCTTTGTGCTTCCTGTCCTTCCTTCTGCACCTAGCATGGGATTTGGATTGGAACTCTCCCTTGATGCAAACCGTTCCTCAGAGGCAAAGATCATTAGTTAGTGGAGTTTCTCACTATTTTCCCTTAATTAACAAACCATTTCTAAATGCAAAAGTTGCAGAAAGAAGGAATCTAGCCTACTTGAAATTCTCCAGCTAAACTGATCTGCAGAGCACACCACATGCCTAAAGGAATGCTTCCAAAGCTTGCTTCCAGTTCTGTTGCCTTCTTTCTTACCTTTCTCTCTAAAAAAATTGCAGAAAATTCACTTGAAATGTTGATCTGTCTGAACTTTAAGTTGACATCTGCATGAACTTGTTACCTGAAGTTTTGGGTCAGCTTCCTGGCTGCTGAATATGCTTTAACATTTTGAATCTTTTATTTTTGTAGCATATTTGCACTTGCCAGATTTCAGCACTTCTGCAATAGCATATAGAGGCAAAAAAAAAATAAAACACCAATTTTTTTCTGTTACCAATCAAGGGAAAGCAGAGAAGGAAAGGAAATGAAAAGAAAAATAAAAAAAAAATAAAAATGAACTTGAGCAAAAGAGCAAGCAGTGTTATTTTTAGAACAGGCAGCTGCTTCTGATTGTTCACCTAAGGTAGTTTTCTATTTCTCTGTAGGACTTGAATTCATTCCTCTCAAGACTTCTGCATTGATCCTCATTCTTTTCAGAATTCCTGACCTTCCTCCTTTCCTGTCCCAGCCCAGTTGGTATGCTTTCATTTGGCTTGGCTAGCTTCTCAGCACTTGCATTTTACATTTCAGCAGGGGTACCCTTAGCATACTTACTCTACTCATTCGTACCATAGCAACTGAACTGGCTAGAGGTAGTCTGCAGGTCTGTTTGGATGTTGGGTTTGTTTTAACAGAAGATGTTATCTATTGAAGTAAAAAGACAGGTTGATTTTGCCACAACTATGAAAATCTCAAAAAAAAAAGTTTGTGATCTGTCTAGTGCTGCCATTCCTCACTTCTGTTTATCCCACTTTTTTCTCTCCTCCAAAAGAAATTTTCAAGTGTTTTGTGTCAACATGGTAAACAACTTATGCACTAGATACAAAATATATTGTTAGTGGAAATTTTCAAGTAAAATTTTAAATTTTCCAGTTTGATGTCCAGCTCAGAGCCCAGACTTTGAAATCTCAAACTCCTTCATGAGCTACAATCTCTGTCCTCTTCAAAACATGACTGGAAACTGCCTGACCCCCCCTTCACAGTCTGTTCCTGTTCACTCTCTATAAGGGATGCTTCTGCACATCCTGTGCCTCGCTGTCCCCGTCACCATCTGAGAGCCCATCTGCCTGCCTTATGCCTCTGAGCACAGAGGAGAGGATCCCAGAGGCTGTCTGAGGACAGTGCAGTTGCTGGGCTCCCAGGGGCAGCAGGACCTGGATGTGAACTGTGCCACGGGAACCAGGAGGACCTCTTGCTGGTACCAAGAGATGAGAGCCATTACAAAGAAATCCAAAGGAAATGGCCAGGTGTTGTGAGACAGGAAGGACAGAGGGAAGGAGGAAGCTTGCTTTCCAAGAATTGCATTTTCTGTGGAACAGATGACAAAAAAAAAAAAAAAATTTAGGAGCCACCAATTCCTTCTTTGGTAAAGGGAAAGAAAGAGTAGGCCACTGTGAAAATAGCAACAGGTGCTCTTTCAATGGCTGAGAAATTAGGAAAATATTTGTTTCTTCTACTTTCACACTATGGAGAGGGAAAGCATGGATGTGTGTTGAAGTATGGCAGGGGAAGTGAAAACAAGAGATGTCTGTAGAGACACTGCAGAAAAGAGCAGAAAATTATTGAAGAGGAAAAAAATCTTCAGTAAAATATATTTTAAGTTTAATTACTTGTGCTAGGGTATTTCTTGAACCACCATTAGCACATTCATATTCTTTTAATCCACTCCTTCCTTTAGCCCTACTAATTTTATGATTTTTTTCCCCCCCTCCCCCCTTTCTTTTGCTATTGCTCCTCATCCTCTTTCTTTGTGAGTAAGCAAGATTAGTATTAACAGTCGATTTTCTTCTTGACGTGTAACTGTTACCTGTCAGACTTTTCAGTCCTTCGGCCAGCCTAACATTTTCCTGTACCTGGTATAATGTGCATAATGTGTAGTTAAATTTAAGTGATGGATCTAATGACTCAGAAGACAATTTCAATGTCATTTGAGAAAAAAAAAGTAATGATGAGCATTTCTTGACAGTCCCTAGGTCGCATCTGCCCAATCTCAACTAGTTTGAGCTACTGCCAAGGAAAAAATGGAATTCCTTTTTTTTTTCTCCACTACTATTTTGAAACAACACCCAAGCTAAATAAATAAGAAGTATGAAGTAAATCCCATCCTTAAATATGTCTGATACTGAAAGTAAGTCACCTGTATTTGTCCAAGGAGGAGCTTAATTTCAGACGCATTAATTAATTTTTGTAGTTAGGTTTTGTAAAAAGAAAAGCTGTATAAAAGAAAAGATTGTTGTGCCAGGAAGGTAGGTGCATTATTTTAATCCTTAGGGAAAACACTTTTGCTCCTATTTAAAAACACCTCTGCAGTGCCACCATGCCAACGTTCCTGTGCACAACTGCCTCCAGCCTGCCCACTGGGGAGTCAAACTTTCTTGTCTGCTTTTATTGCCCAACTTGAATGCAAAAGGAACGAGACTTTCAAAATTCCACCACTTCATAAGTAATGCTTAAAAATTTTACAAATTCAGAGGAAGAAACGTATTGTCTAAAAAAAAAAAATATTGCACCACGTATCTCAACTGGACTAAGTGAACGAAATGCTACTAGACTGCCTTACACAGGCTAAGGATTAGCCTGTGGCTTTCAAGATGACATGTCCTCTTAATTAAAAAAAGGAGAGCTAAGTTTACTCCGCCTAAATTGAACCTGTCCCCAAACACATCTCTTCTCTGCCACTTAATGTTCACAGACCACGATTGCTGGTTTGAGGCTTTGTGGTTAGAGGACTGGCTTTGCTGGGTGGTTTGTGTTAGGTTTTTTAGTTTCTGAGTGTACATCTCCTTTTTGTTCTGCTTTGACATTGACATCTTGTTTTCCTTTAGTCTGAACACGTAGGAACAAACAACCTGATCTGCATAAAACGTTTGTGTCACCTTTCCTTTCTGAAATTGGTATTCTTCAAAACAAAGCAATATGTTTATATTGCATATAACAACCTAACTGTGACAGCCAAAAAAAAAAAAAAATGAGTACAGTAGGCATACCATTTGAAGCTGATTATATTAATTGTTATTCAGGTCAGAGCTTAGATTAATTATTGTGTTTGTGCAGGATGTTCGTTAAGAGGTTTCCTGATTGCTGTTCGGAAGATTGATTACTTGTTACATTTACCTCGGGGTTTCTGTGGGGAAAATATCTTCTAGGCTTCAACATTTGCAAACATCCTGAGGCCAAGCAAGGCCACTGAGAAGTGAGGATACCTACACCTGCCCCAGCGAGAAGCCATGACATACGTCTGTAGTAATATCAACCTGGAAAATAGAAGAGGCACAAACCAGGCATTTATTTTAAAGTGCCTGAGTCTAGACATAGTAATGTACCCTTAGGCACTGATCTACCTCTTGTAATTGCAGTAAGGGAAAAGAAACGACAAAGCACACAGACAAATGCCACTTGGCAGATGTGCACATGAGGCAAATAATTTACAAAAGACCCGACCTGAAATCTGACTGTATCCATCACACAATTTGCAAAAATCCAAGTTTCAATACCTTCAATCTCATCATTTGACAGCAGAGTGATGCAGACTTTTTGGGCAAACTCCACAAACTGCTTGGTGTTTCTCCTAGAAATTGAGTGGTTTGAGGCAGAAGTGGGAAAATGAGGCTCCCTGTGGAAAAAAGCACAATGTTCCAATTAGTATCCAGAAGATTTTACAGGTATTTTTATGCACATTAGCTTTAAAGGAATTCAGGAATAAATTCAAGTGTAGTCATAAAGGACATCCTTGGACCTGGTGAAAGACAAAGGTAAATGTGAACCATTAGATTCTCTTTGATCTCCCGTAGCCCTCTTGAAATATGTTAATTAACCAGATGAACTCTCAGTCCGTGTTTTCTGACCTGTTCTTCATCTTTTCTGTCCAAACACATGATCATAAACAGCTGCTTACAACAACAAAAGTATGAGGTACTAAAAAGAAGACAAAAAAAAAAAAGTAAAACAAATAAATCATAGTTGCTCTAAATATTTTTTTTAAAGATTGCCTTGCAATATAGTGCTTAAAAAATAATAGGAGTAAGGTATCAGACTATGGATAACTTTGCAACAGACATTAAGTTTGTTATAATTAACTTTCTTTACTCCTATTGGGGGGATAATAAAGCAGCAAAAAATTGAAATATTTACTTTAAAATTCAAAATAATTACTAGAGCCTGAAAAACGTCTTAGCAAGAGTTCAAGGTTGCAGTATCATCAACAGGAGCTTTATTTCCTACAAATTTTTCTAGTGGAGAGAGTCAGAAAGGGTTTAGCAGTCCTGCATATAGAAAGACTCTTTACTTTTTAGTAGTTAGGCTGAAATAAACTGTCAAGTAGAGAGTACTAAGTGTGGTGATGATTCATGTGATATAACAACTCCAAACAGATAATTAACATAAATTAGTTTTGACCTGCCACTAAATCTTGGCATCTAACAAAATTCTGTGTAACGATACCTGTCTTAATGCAGACAACACACTGGTCCATCCAGTAAGTAAACTGATCTTAAATTGTGAGATGTTTCCCTCATTTGAAAAAAAAAAAAAAATACATTTTGGAGGTCCCAGGTAGACTTATTTGTGAAGCTTTGTGGGAGAGATTTATCTGCTAGAGTTACCTAATGCTGGGGGAATACACTATCAGGGAGACAGACCACCAGTTTATGTTTCAATGCGAATGTATAAATCTTCTGTAGTGCATTTGCTGTGTCTCACACTCCTTCTCCATATTCTCATGCATTTAGTTTTAAAATTGGCAGCTCAGTAAAATGACCTAACACTGCAAGACATAAAAATAAATTATGGTCAAGTTCCATTAAGAGCTCACTTCTGGTTCATGAACATATACTCTTTATAAGAGCACCTTTAGACATCTGGGGAAAAGAAGGGAGGAAAAAGAAGAGTTACAAATTTGTACTTCTGGCTGTTCTTTATAAGAAGTTCTTGTCCTGGTCTTTACCACTTATTTTGTCATTTGGCATAATGTCCACTAAGATGGAGGAATAAGGGAAAATTATTGCAGTAGAGTAAATGACTTAATTCAATTTTTTTGGTAATCTAGCACTTTCTCATCCCATTTTCTTTAGCCATCTTAAGACGTTGACCTTTTCTTCTTCTTTTATTCTTGCATGCAAAAATCCTCATTGTAAATATGCTGCTGCCTTCAGACCACACACTCAATCCTTTGCCTCCTACACAGCAAAACGAAGGTGTGATTTTGTAGGTCGGTGTAGTTATGCTATTTAGACTGTGTCAGCACACATTACAAAAAAAAAAAAGGTAGGAATGAGGAGCCAAGACCTCTGGGAACTCCGAGTAATGTGTGATTCTATTACTCTACATTTTCAGTGTTCATGTTACCAACACAGGATAAAGTCTCACCAGCATAAAAAAAGGCATTTTTGTGTTGTAGTTATTCCCCATCTTCCCATGTGAGCATACCCACGGTGCTAGGACTAAGGACGGGTGAAATGCAGTGTGTTTTGTTGCTGATTATAATTGCTGCCCTTCTTGGGATGTTAGCTCCTAGAATAAAGAAACTGTGACCATAGCTAAAATAGTGACTATGGTTACAACTGGTCAGAAACAGAATTATGAGCAGAGATGGGCACAAGTACTTTTGTGATTAATGTCACATTACAAGAAAAGGGAAGGAACTGTAGCCAAATAGCTGAGAAAATGAGGAAGAAGGCTGAAAGGGAAAAGGGAGGGAAAGGTACTTTTTAGCCAGAGCCTTGCCTGGAAAGATGCTTAGCCCAGTGAATAAGTTAACTTCGGTCCTAATGCCTGTTAAGTGGACCTTCTGCATAGTCAGAGCAAATCAACAGGACTGCTTTAACAGCATACTTCTTCCATCATCAGTTGTCAACAGGAACCTTAAGACTCCCAGTATTGCCTTACCTTTTAGGAAAGAAAGACCTGGCTGTGGATTCCTGGCTTTTATATTCAGAGAAATTACCTGAAAAAATTGACAATTGATGAGGAAAACAAAAAGAACCTTCTTTTTTAAACTTCAGTTGTTCACCTTTTTTTTTTTCTCCTGATGACCTCAATTCTTCACACTCCTCCTTTCCCATTTCATACCATTATCACCTCTCTATTTCAGTTTTATCCAGTGTTGCAAACAGTTGTGACTAACTTGTTTCAAAATTTAGTTGTTCCCTTTCATTTTTTTCCCCCTGTGACTTTCTTTTCAGACTACTTTCCTGATCGAGGACACACCCAAACATCAGTCACAATTGGTCAGGGATCCAAAACATAATTTAGTTTACCCGTGTAATCAAAATCTTCGGTTTCTGAAGTCTTTCTGCATTTTTCAGAGAAAATTTATTTTACTTAAAGATGTTACAGGAAAATTTAATACATGTTTGAGGATTTAATTCCCTATTTCTTTTCTCTGCTGTAGGTTTAACAAAGTCACAGAAGTTATTTCCACTTTAGCTTGACTTACACAGATTTCCCATAATGCTTCATTAAAAATGAAAATATAGTCCAGATTGTAACTAGATTTTTACAGATTTAAAGAATAAATATATATTTTTCCTGAGATTTTATTCAGTCATTGTTGGTACCATCCAGGAGGCTAAAGGTGATCTCCCCTTAAGCTCTGGAGCAGTTTAGCGATGTAGCATAATCTACTTTGTAACTTCTTCTGCCTTATGTCATATAGGAATGGAAAAAGCATGTTTTTCCTCTAAAACTGAAAAAAATCAACTCTACTGAAAGAAGGGAATTGTATTGTCCTTACAAGTACTTGGTTTGTCTCAAATCATTGCAAAAATTAAGAAAGTCTTCCCCAGCCCTTCTTACTCATCTACTCTTAAACTTTCAAACCCAGAATAGATCCTTCCTGCAGCCTTCTCACCATTGTCTTGACTTATACTTTAAAAGGAAGCAACAGTATTTTGAAAACACAAAGCATGAAAACACTAAGGAAACTAGAGTCTAGGGTGCTGCTTTCATGGATGAATGGTATAAGCAAGATCACTCTCACATTTAATGATTATTCTTGGTATTTTACCAGTTCAGAGAAGTTTCATGTCCAGTGTCTCACATATGCATGCATCATTACTGCCCATTCTGCTAACACCATGCAGGCAGCCTGCTTTCAAAGCAGCACTTCTATTTGCAGAACATTCGGTCTATTCGTAAGTTAATTAAACTCACTTGGTGAATTATTTTAAATGTCATACTTCATAACTGGTGGTTTTTTTAAAAAAATGCAGATATAATAAGGAATTTAATTTTACATGAAGTGAAGTCCAGTAATAAAATAACTCCAACAATAAAATACAATGGGAAAGAAGTCCTTATCTGAGATGACTGGAACGGTACATTGCTTATGACAATGATGCCATTCTTTCAACCTTTACAATTATTCCTCATTAAGAGATTGATTTTACTCCCAGTATCCCCCATTGCAGACAGTGTCCATTATTTTTTTTTTCTGCCTCTTCTTGTGCTAGAATTTCACCTCACAGACTCTTGCTGCTATTTACATAATTCACCATCTTGGAGCAAATCTGCTTCAGTTCAAATCTGTGTAAGGAATCCTACGGTCTTTACTGGGAGTTGAGGGACACATGAAAGATCTGTGTCCAAATGCCAGAGTAACACCACCAAAAAAAGGCCAAACCATCTTGTTATTCCTTGCACTGCTTCCTGAAGTTGTTCCACTCCCAATTTACTTTGGATGTGGCTGTTCTGCATCCCCTTCTCCAAGGCACAGCAACAAATGTACACCTGAGCCTGGCCAAGACCAGTGCATGACAGCGTGTCATCATGATGATGACAGAATAGCAGCTGACCATCAACAAAATAATAAAACTGACAATCAAATGCATCAAAATGCTGTCAAGATGTAAAATGCCTCATGGCAGAGGTTGTCTTCATTCCTGTTTGGGCAATGCCCCTCAGTAGATGTGGACTCAAACCACTCAATGACATGCTATTGCAACATCAATGTGTAAAGAAATAGAAAAAAAGCTTTGTTGGACTGTTGAATGTATTAATGCTTTGTTTCTCTATTTAGCTTAAAACTTTATGTTAACATATCTGAACTACAAAAATTATACACAGACCCATGGTATTCAGCATCATTGTGTCTTTTGGACCCCAAGGTAAGCAGAAAATGGTCTGGCAGTCTCTTCAGCTGTGAATAGGAACGAACAGCAGGATGAGAAACAGTTTAGAATCCAGCTTTGGCATATAATATGCTTTTTAATGGAAAATGGGGGGGATCCAGTACAAAATCAGAGTTTGAGCACCATTACTACATCCCTTATTCTAAACCCTTTTGCACAATGATGCATTTCGCTCTTGTATAAAAGCTAGCCAGAACCTCCACAAATCTGCCTTTTCAGTCCTCGTATCTCTTGTAGTTACATCAGCCCAGACTTCACCCTGCTAGCCTAGACTCAGCTAATAAAGCCATGCACTTGTAGGTGGCACTGAATAAAAACACAACTCTTTTCATGATGGTGACTGACAAACATCAAGCATCTTAAATGAAGGTGCCCTGAAGGACTCACAGACAGCAGTGTAATTTAATTAAGATATCCAAGTGATAGCAATTATATCATCTATGACAGCTATTCTATTATAAAGCATTTCTTTAATTAACAAAAGGTGATACCTGAGAAGGCAGGCACTGCTATAAAACATGCTTGCCTTACACTTGGAGAAACACAATTATTCTCCAGATTTACTCAAGTCACACATTCATTTTACTGCCTTTTTTCCTGCCTTCAGATGGGGCTGTGGGTGATGCTCCCCATCCCTGTGGGCTCCCCACAGCACTGAGGTGCTCAAGGGATCTCATCCTCAGTCCTGACCCATCTCCAAACTCCAGGAGCAGAGCAGTGACTTAGTTTCAAACTAGTGCAAGTCACCTTCCTTCAGAAGCTGGAGGGGAGCAGCTGACAGCAAAGCAGGTCAGCTTCAGAGAAGCACAAAGTAGGCAGAGCTAAAAGCTGCTGGGAAGTGACAGGATGATCTGGGACCTCATAAGTACTGGGACACCTCCTGGAGCTTTTATTCAATAGCTATTCAGATTGTGTTCAGTAAGAACATCTGTTGGTTTCAGTGAATTCTTGACTAGGAATTAAATTAATTGAAACTCAGGATGGGATTTGCCTCACTGAAAGGAACTTCAGAGAATTTAAATAAAACATACATTTCTAATGAAATATTTTCTCTGGCATAACATTCTTATTTAGATATCTCTTCATATATTCAGCATACAGATTAAAATGTTTTCTTCTGTGTGCTTGCAGATAGAAGAAAAAAATAAGTTCCTATTTTTGTGCATCATAGCCAAAATTTTGGCAGCAGCTAGGTTTCCAGTCATCCACATATGTACAGGCAGTTCCTCCAGGCTGGGGAGTACAAAACCCTACAAGAAAATGTTAAACCAGAGTTAAAGCTGTTTGGAAACTTTAGTATTTATTATTTAACTCTTAACTTTCTGACTCTTACAGCTGCAAAATAACAGTTACAAAATTAAGCCTAGAAAAGCAGTCTAAGAAATATTAGAGCTTTAGAAGGAAGTTCACTGGGTATAGTATTAAATGTAGGAATTGATTTTACAATCTAAAGCTAGTCAGGACTGTGTTCCAAAATATATACAGATAAGCATAGAGATATACATGGTGATAACCACAAACGTTTGCAAGGAGGAAATAAACAGCAGATTATCTTTTTGAAATAGCTTCTATGACAAAGACAAGTACCTCTCAGCTTGCTTGTCAAATAAATTACACTACTAAATAATTTAAAATAACCTTAGTATATCACCGAGTTATTCAAATCAAAACTAATTTAACAGGCTTGCTTTCTTCATATGAACATTTTAATTGCTGCCCAGCTTTTGAAACCTGCAAGTGGCCACATAAGGTATTATTTAAATAATGTATTCAAATGCTGTATAACAAAATTCACAAAAATAATCTCAAATCAATTTAAAATTATCTAGACCCCTCAGATGACTTCCATTATAAGCTAAAACTTTCCATTGATTTCACTGCAACACTTCCTGTAAATGTCCAATCAAAAATTAAGAGAAAAGAAAACAAAACAAAGACATCTAAGGGCATAAATATTTCCAAGTTAACTTCTCTTCTTTATCTTTGCATTACCATATCACAGATGGCCATATTGAACAGTAGGATTTTGTATGGCAAAGACATTGTTACAAACAAAGCTATGGTGCTTCTTATCCTCAAAACACTTTATTAGGGCCTGAAAATACTCTATAAATTGAGAGGTATGCACTTCATGGAGGCAGCTGGAGATGGAGCTAGGTTGTCCTGGTACACTCCTGCCCCTGGGCATCCCTGACCTCTGGGATGAGCAGCCAGATACTGGTGGCTGTTGGAAGGTTTTGACCTTTCCTATATCATTGCAAGAAGCAGAGTATGTTGGGAAGTAGACCTACAGTCAATAGGCAAGTCATTAAATGTCATTTTTTCTCAAAAATGGTTGAACAGCTAGACAGGCTGGTGTAAGGAATGCATTTTTTTTCAGATTTCAAATGGCAGTACTTAATTGCATTACTTTGTCTAAGGTGTTTCGCTTTATCATGTCTTCTGTAAGACAAGCCTGTGATGGGTAGAAGTGATAAGGAATATAATATACTGTAATTTATTACTTCCCAGGGTGGTACAGTGGAAAGAAGCATACTTAAAGCTTCTCTTATCAACTTTCTCCAGAATAAATTGAAATGTATTAGGATAAAAGGAATCTGTCCTTAAACTTTACCTTCAGGCATCCCAGCAGGCAATTCTAGAAAGTCTTTTTTTTCCACTATAGAAAAATTACATTGTCTTTCCTTGTGAGAAACTTTGCCACCTAATACTTAACCAAAAGTCAAATATTTGTTAGGGTACATTAATTCTACAATGTTCATGAGTTAAAATAGTCTCATCCTGGCATACGTACCAAGGCTTGATCTTGGTAGAGGGTTAACAGCACAGATAAAGAACTAAAGAAAATAAAGAAAAAAGAACAAAGTCCATGTAGGCAAATAGCATCAGAGTGCCAAGCACCACTACACAACCAAGGCTGCCCCATTCTTGCTGATGGGGTCACCTTATCTAGCCCAGTTAATATGCCAATGATTATTTGTTACTGTGGAGGCGTGCTTCAACCTCATTTTACAGCAGCCTTACCACAGCTCTATGGTGGAAGAAACCTCTTCACCTCCAGTTTGTAATGACTTTACAATCAGCTCAGTAAGCAAGTTTGGCTCAGTTCAAGAGTTGCTTGCATGCTACACACCTGATGGGTTAACTGAAAGTATTATGTGTTAAGTACATGTTACATGCCTTTCTTGCACTTCAACATGCTTTTGTTTCATTTCAAGTAGATTCTTATTCAGACTTGGGAGGTGCTCTGTGTCATTTGGGACAGCAGCCGAGGCCATGAAATGTTGTCTGGGGACTCATTTTATCCTCAATTCCCATTGCTCTGAGTTCTCACCTGATGCAGCAGAGCAATCATGCAGGCATTACAGCCCTGCACAGGGCAGAGAAACTGCTGCTTCCCTTTCCCCTGTCCTGCCATCCAGCCAGCTAAGCTTCTCCATACTTAAACATGCTGTGATAAAATAAGTTTTGAAAGTAGCAGGTTGTTCGGAATCAGTGCCGTCACTTACCATACTTGAGCTGTAAATTTGCAGATAACAGTCTCAGTACAAATTACCTTCTTTTAGGAAATTATTGTGTATTTTCAGAGCTGTAGAGTGATTTTTTTACTATGTATATGTGTAACGAAACTACATGACAATCTAAAGCACAGAACAAATAACTAGTTTATCACAGTTTTCAACACTTCCTCAAAAAATATCCTATGGGTTTTTTTTGATTAAATTACTTATATTGGTGTGTGTTATCATAATGTGGATTTTGAGTATTTTTGTTCTCTTTCAAAGCACTATGTGCTATAATCTGAATATGCAGAGACATCACACAATTCATTGTGAATACTAATAAGACATTCCTTCACTGTATAATCAAATTCAACATTTAAATTTGTTTCTGTAACAATTCCATGTTATGCAGGTATACACTGTGATTCATTAAAAATATTTATTTTATCCTCCTGACAAATACAAATGAAGGGAAAACAGCATAGCCCATCTTTTGAAAGAAATGAGGTGAAATTTGATTTCACTTAGAATTGTCATTTTTGTTTATGTTCCTTTTCATTCGTCCTTTAAATACTTCAAATACCTGCAAGGGTCCTCTGAGCCTGAGAATTCTCTAACAAAAAATTATCAAAAAAAAAAAAAAACCAACCAGAAACGACTGAAGATTCTGTGGCAATAGGAAGACATTTTTTTATATATATATTAAAATCAGTGTTTCTGCATAACATCAGCAATTCTAATTGTGGTCTTTGACATTCAGTGTTAATCCATTGGCTCTAAATCTTATTAAAAATGGCAGTAGACACATTGGTATTACAGGAGCAGATCAGAAATTGTCAAAAACAATGCTGACATTAAGAATCAGAAATAAAATTACAGATATTGCAGAAATACAATTTTGCACGAAATCCACGGCACAGAATCAATAACACTGGAGTGGGAAAGCAGACAGATGCAAACAGTCCCAGAAGCACAGCTGAGATCCCCAACAAGAAAAGACTTTCTTCTGTCTCTTTAGTCCCTTTTATTTGATGCTTGGCTCTGCAGTTTCTTTTCTCAGTGGCATTAGTCATAGAATTAATACAAAGGGAAAAAAAAAAAAAAAAAAACTCTTTGAAAAATAAGGCCTGTGGGGCAAAGGAAAAGGGTCTATTCCTGGCTTAACCACCACTCGTCTGAGCACTAATTATTTCACCTTTCTCTGTAAATCTCCCCCATCTGTAACTTGGCGGGCAACTGAACATACCTGTTTCTAAGTCATTTGGAGATTTGCAGCTAGAAAGTAACATGCAAAACATACATAAATAGGTATTGATAAGACTTCTTCAGCTCTTAGTGACAAAGTTTTGCTGCCCTTATGGCAACTACACTGCTACATCCTATTATGGGTAACCTACTGAAAGTAGTGTGATAGCGTGCTGAACTATCATACCTGGGGAGGACAACCTGCTTCATCTTAGCAAAGGTGTCTACTTTCAGTGACAAAGTAAAAGATGGTTGATTTGGGCAATTAACTGTTTATTGAATTGCATTCAGTGTTTATCGTGATGATAGGTGAAACAACTTACTATTTTGGTAATGCTCTCATGAATATAGTCATTACTTGGTGTAGATTGTGTACACCTTTGATTAAACCATCTCTTCTAAGAAGCTGACTTTCTTTTGGAAGAAATAAGTGAAATTTAAGATACTTTTCTTCAAACTATGTTTTGCATCATATTTGATAAAAGTATTTAACTATTGCTTAGCTACTTAGGAATCCTCTCAAGCAATCTCAGAAGTTTCTCACAGAGCAAGCAGGAATCACCCCAGGAAAACTATTAAAGCAAACAGTGGATTTTTACAGGCAATCATTAATGAATACCATGGAGGATTTGGTATCCTCCTCACTTTCTCACCATAATTCATACTGGATAGCCCACAGTTTACACAGAATGATTGTCACAGCTGCACATTTAGGCAAAGAGGTAGCATCTTTTAAGTGGGGGGAAATTATAAGCAGGAAATCTATGGTAACATCACTGTCCTGAGGGCAAATACTTAAGTAAGGACTCTGTCTTTACAAAGCCAATTAGGCTTGGTTTTGTTATTTCCTCTTTTGACTTCCTAGTACAAGAGTTTGTGTTTTGGTGCTTGAAAATAGTTTTTTTATAACTCTGGGTCAATTAGAATAGTTTGATACAGTGCATTTTTGTGTCTCAATCTTCATAGCAGTTTGCCAGTATTCAGAGTAAAATAGAAAGCCTACAAACACAGCAAAGTAACACTACATACCTTCCATCAAACTCAGCTGTACCTCACAGCTGTAGCATATTCTTCAGTTCTGCTTTTAGGAAAGAATAGAATTTTCAGATGAAGCATGCTCACAGATGTGTACATACGGAGGAAGAAAAAATACTGCATGTAGAAAAACAGAATTCTTCATACCCAAATTTGGATTCCAGAGGTTGCAACAGAACACCTTCAGTGCAGACCCTGGTAGCATTCACAGGTGTTATGTTTACAGCTATAGGAAAGGAAATAATTCTATTTATTGTCCTAAATCCTGCTGCCCTTTGTGAAAATAAAACCATAATGATGCCTTGGGGCGATATATGTAACAAAAGTAATTTTACTGGGATAGAACTGTTTGTGCCCAAGTCCAATACACATTCACACCCCCAGAATAGTCTTTTAGAGCATAAATAACACCTGGACATACAAGTAGCTATTTGTATACGTAAATGACCTTTTAACAGATAAGCATATGATAGCATAGGCATAATTTAATTCTTTGTTCATAATTTAGGGTACATTTAGTGTTGTCCTTAGGCCAGTCGATCTACCTGCACTGCTTCCTTTCCATCCCAAGCTGTGGCATCCCTCCTGGCAGTATCAGCACTCAGCTGGCCAAGCAGGACATCAGATCAGTAGAAAACAACTGGGGAAAAAAAGTACTTGCTTTCCAGACAGATCAATTCTCTTGGTAGGCATAAAGCTGGGACATCCAAAATTTGTCCTCAGAGAGAAGCTGACAGCTTGGAGACCATCAGCCCCACAGTGGAAGGTGAGTGGCAAGACAGCCAACACAACAGCAAAGGTTGCAGCTCTGACAAAAAGATTTTCCAGGGAATCCACTGGATGTTAATGAACAGCAAAAGTGGCACAATGGGATTTCTGAATTTTTTTTTTTTTCCAGTTTTTTTAAAGCCCCCCTCCAAAACCGTTAAGTTTGTGTTGTTTTAAAGAGTGGCCTCATTGTAATCTAGTGTAAAATTAGCTTTAGTGACTGGAAGCCCTTGGTCTTACCAGTCTGTAGCCATAAGTCACGCTTCACTAAATATGAAAATTCTCAAATTATTAAGCACTACTTCTAAAGCTTATTGCCTATCATGTTCAGTCTGCCAAGCCTAACATGTAACTTGAGCTATTGTATCAATCACGTTTAAGTGCTGAAGTTTTAACATGCTCCTAGTGGGACATGAGCATTTCAGACTTCCACTACTTAATTTGAAGATGCACAGAAGCCAATAACATAGAGGTTAAGTGAATGTAAATTTGAAAAAGCTTTTTTCTTCATTTTCTTATACCGTTCATATTTCTACAATTCTGAGATGTGCTTTATAGTAACTTATAGTCAATTAGTGTGGACTTTCCTTATCACTCAATACTTAAATACAGTAGGAATAGTCAAAAAAAAAAAAAACTTTGCTTGTTTAGTAATAGTTTGTTATTTTGCACTGTATACTTTTGTTTGTGTTTATGAAAAATATTTTTGATGTTTAAATCAAATACAGCAGTCTTCAGCTCCACTCTAAATATTTGGACACTAGAACAGCTGTGTGCTATGAAAAAGCTATGATAGTCTGGTTTGGTGGACAGTCAGATATTCCTTGAAGCTCTGTTAATGAGATACAAAACGTTTTAGAAACCCTCCAGACTGAAAAATACCATGGCTAAGGGAAAAGGAATTTCCCCTTAGGGAAAGGTTTGTGCATCTTTCTCAATATGTAAATAATACATGCAACATTATCATTAAGCCATTTAAGTGGCGATTGATGACAGAAAGTTTTAACCTAGATGTATTAAGGACAGAAGATTTTTTAACTGCCGTGTAAGCCCCTCCTGTTAGATACAAAATCTTACCATAATAAGATATAACCAGTAACAGCTTGGTGAAAAACAGTTTTCACTGTAACTCCTTTTAATAAAAAAATGGAAGAATCATGATAATTCCAGCCTTTAATGGAGAGATCCAGACCCATCTAGTTTTCATTTAAGTCATTACAAAACTGCACATCCATTTTCAAATAACTTCAGAATTTTTACTTGTGTTTCTACATTGCTCATTTCTAACCTCACATAAGAGTTAACGTGTGCATGACTGACATGTGATGAATCATCTACAGAGAGCTGTCCAAGTAAGATGCATTTACTACAATGACCATAGAGGACAGGGTTACTCAATTGGTAGGACTTGTGGCATGCATGAGCCTCCACGGATACTACTCAAGAGTTGTCCATCAGCAGGACAAGGAAATCCTTACCTCAGGAGTAGGAGCCACAGGAACAGAAGGTGAAACTTCCTCAAGAATCAATTAAAAAGCTAAGAGCAACCTTTTTCAGCAGTCACAGCCATCACATCCCACATGCCTCCACCCCGTTGCAAAGTACATTTCTTCAGTTTGTCTGTGGGCAATAAACATACAACTAGTTACATTTACTGATTTAATTGTGTTACCGACTAGAAGAGAACCTCTTGCACGCATCTCACCCATTAATAGGGAGTACTAGCCAAACATGGCTCACAGTGATTAGTCCACCCTGCACAGGAGGCTTTGGTGGTCCACTCTCATCAGCATGGTGCAGAAGCCCATCCACACTATGTTATGCCAGTTTCATCACACCGTGAATCTTCCCCAGATTTTTCCCAACACAAAATTTCCACCTTCCTATGGTTTACTACCCCCTAATCCAATTCCCAACTCACCTAATAAAAATCTGCTCCACTGTTCCTAGGATAAGCTGTGGAGCTTTGCATTCCGGCTATGTCCATCTCACTCATTGCATAGCCCTCAACAAGTGTCAGGGAGCAACAGGAGCAGAGCCACCCAACACAGGGGCACATGTGAAAGCAGAGGACCACCCCAGCACCATCTGTGTCCTCACAAACAGGCACCACCCCACATGAACTAAGCACAGCCAGGAAACACCAACAGTTCATCAGTCGTCCCAAGCACAATGAGAAGACAAAGCAGGATCACCAAGGAAGCCCCGTCATGAGCAACAGAAGACAGGGATGCCACACAGACCTGATGCTCACCCAGGAACAAAGAACAAACAAAAACCCCCAGCCTGAGCTTAAATAGGTCCAGGGCCATGGGCCCAGGCGGGCCTGGTCAGGGTCATTCACACCTCCAGCCCAGCTGGGGCTAGGCAGGGTCATTGGGTCCTTTTCAGTGCTCCTGTTCCCTCTGTGATCACTGTAATAACTGAGACCATCTGTCCGTGATAATAGACCAACTTTGCACTGGGTTTCCCTTGCCCAGGGGTGATACTTCTCAACTGTAGTGGTTTAGACATCTTTTTTCCCCTCCCTCAATGGCTCCCATTCTAACTTCATGGACAATCCAAAATAATGAGGAAGTGCGCAAGATGAGGTCTGTATCAGACCACAAACTGTAAGGCAGAGCCACCTGAGGTGGTCATTATTGGCCGTAGAAGGCATTCCCAGTTGAGACCTCCCACTGTCTCCTGCATGACTGTTGCTCCTGCAGGGCAGCGGGACGGCTGGAAAAGCAGCTTGGGCAATAATGTACGGATGCCAGCTGAGCAGGACGCTGGAGATGGGCATGCTCTTCTGCCTTGGCCAAGGTGCACTCTCATGGGTGGGCTGGCTTCTCCAGAACCAAGTGCCAATGTGCTGAGCGAAAGCGATGCTACATCCCACAGGATTTCAGTTTCCCAAACCCAAATATGAATCCAGTGTATAAAGAAACTGAAGGGTTTTTTTGAAGGTTTGGTGTGTTGTTCAGCCAGAGCTCAGCACGGTGGGGTCCCAGCGTTGTGCACCTCATGACATTGCAAAAGCTATAAATAGGAAAGTGATTACATTGCCGGATACCTGCTGATACAAGAGAGAAACACCAATATTGAGCTTCTCAAATAACAAAGACACTTGGGTCAGTGCCAGCAGATCTGCCTCAACGTACCATTATGCCAGAATGATCAGGTGGTCGAAATAACATCAGCAACATTGCCAAGTCACAGATAGCCTCGGAAGCACAGAATTACCAAACCAACCCCTGTTTGCCTCATAAAGGAACTTGAAAAGCATTTCCAAAAAGTAACTAAAATAACTAAGAAGAGAGAATGTTCTGCTAAGAATTAAGTACTTTTGCCAAATGCATCTATGCATTTAGTGGTGCAAATATTCAAATGTTATCCTGTGATACATTTTCATTGGAGAGAGGCATCATCTAATAATCTGAGAGCTACTCTGAGTGTCAAGAATGCCTTCCCGTGATCTACCAAAAGGCTGTGGAAGAAACGGTACAATATAATCAGGGATTACAGAGTTCATCATGCAAAATCATCTCTTTCTAATTCTGCATCTATATGTAAATTTGGGATATGAACCCATACCTCATGGAGGTGTTGTCATGAAGATTAATTAGCTAGGTCTGTGTTGCACAAGACAAAATGCTAGAACTTGAGAAGCTTAAATACCTTTTTAAAATCTGAATTTTAAGGGTCTGTCTGCTCCTATTTTTTTGCAGGATCAAGGCCATAATCTGAAATGTACTTTCAAGCTTAGAAGTGCATGAAGTTGTTTCAGCATTATTATTTATTTTTGGCCAGTCAGATCCTCCTCAGTTTAATCCTTTTAAGTCTCCCCAGAAGTTATTGATTTAAACACGCTTTTATTTTCTTTTTGCTGGTTTTGGAAAAATGTATATTGTTCAGCCTGCAGCTCAGAGTTCAAAGTGCTTGTCTGGCCATCCAGATGCCTCTCACTCAGGAGCTCTGAGAAAGAGCATCAAATCTTCTACCAAGATTTTAGCACTTTTTCTTTCTTAACTTAAATCACTTGTAACTTAAAATGCTGTCACTGCAGTGATGAAAGGCTGGTGATGGTAAAATATTGTCTACAGCCATCCCTGCCTTCATCACAATAATAATTCTGCAGACATTGACTGAGATGTTCTCAAACCAGCTAATGGATGTAGTGAGTCTGGTAGCATCAATAATCATGCGACAGATTCTGTGCCTTGCCAATCCTCCACCACTCTCTTTGCCCTGAGTAAGGAAAATGCCTAGTGTGTAGTATCTCCCAATTAATGGTTTCTTAAGCTGTCTCTGTCATGGTAAACAAGTAATTCCTGGTTAGAAACCACATGTAAAATGTAAGCCTTAGGACAATTGCTGCTATTAGCTATTACTGTCTAATGAGTCATCTGCGATGTAGGGCATGGTACCGAGTGGACTACTTGTAATGATCTCTTGGAAAGGAAAACAGAAATACTCTGTTATTTCCTGCAGTGTGACTTGAATGCAGTAATTTACTGCACAACCTCACTGCAAACGTGAGTCAGGCTGTATTTATTTCTTGTCTTGTGCATCCAAGCTACCTTGAGGCAGCAGTATAAAAGTCAGTTGCTGTGACTTCTTGAAAATTTATTTTGCTCCTTCTTAAAATTTTGGCCTTCTTGACCTCAGCAGCCTTTACCAGTTTGAAAATGCAAGTTAAAATCTTCTGTAGGGATTTAGCCAGGTGTCTATTAGAGCGTGTAATCTGTGACACAGCTTCCAATATTCACTCTGCAGAAGGGTTAAGCCCCCCTGTCTTTGCTCCTGAGTAGAAAGTCCATGAGGTGTTAGTGTGGATGGGAAGCAGACTGAAAGAAGCAACATCTTCAATCAGTCGCTAAGCCTGTGTGGATGCCACCAAGGAGCTGGGAGATGAGAGCTGGGCAGCACTCAGACATTAACCCGCAAATGGCTGCCCTGCTGCCAGCTCCCGTTGTGACCCTCAAAGCTCATACTACTGCTAGACCTCTGGTTTTAACAAAAATATTCACTCCGGGCTCACTTTCCCACCTGTCACCAAGTTGTTTCTGAATGTGCATTTGGTAAGACATGCTCCTGCCCAGTGGGAGCAAGGTCAGTGCTCCAGTGCCCTGTCCCAGCCAGGGACACTTGCAGAGCACCTCAGATTCCAATATAAAAGTTCAAGGTGGCTGGCGCAACCAGACATCATGGTGTGCTAAAACAAACTAAATACAGCTAACTGAGGGGAAACCTCCTAGGACCAGTCAGCCCTAGTCAGTGGCTTCTCAGGTAACTGTTTTTTCCAGCCAGGGCGTGATCAAACCAATACAGCCACGTGCCCTTGCCATGTGTACAAAATGTGCACCTTGTCCTGAAGCTGAAACTTCTAGGCTATGGCAGTAGTTCTGGTAATATTTAGAATTCCATGAGCAGCCTCAAGCAAAATAAATAGCAGCCTAATTTGCCTGCCTGCGAGGAGCTATTTAATATCAATCTCCAATTACTGTACAGGAAAACAGTGGGTTTCTTTTAACTGGTCGTGGGGTTGGGAAAGCCTCAGTGACTTTTTATGCTAATTGACAGTAAAGTGTTTAGAAGTATTTATTGGTGTTCAATTATTTACAAATCTCCTAGTAGCTTAAATGTAGTTTTGAAAAGTTACAAACGTTTTCCACCCTGTTCATCTGAAAAGCTGCTGCTTGTAAGGCTTAAATGAAGATCTAGCTACAGCTGCCTGCTAGTCAAAAAATGACTTGGAGCTGCTAATGCTCCAGTCCTTTAAACGTCCCCCTCACAGAATAGGCTTAATTTTCACAAACTGGGGAAAGTTTCTCTTTGTTGTGTTCGACTGAGCTAGAGGTCTTAAAGAGGATTATCACAGAGATCAAGGCATTAAAATATGTAACTAATCCCGCTGAATTAATTGTTTTCCTACTAATGTGTACTAAGGGACATTCATGTAAGGTAAGACCCTGTTACACTGTTTTGGTCATGTAAACCACGAGTTAGCACACAAATTACATTTAAGGGGAATTAGAAGCAGTTTAAAGAGGCCAAGTTGCTGGTAGAAAAAATGTGAATCTGACTCCAAGTCTCTGAAGCAATAATCATGTTCAAAATTACATCAGTGACTGCCATGTCAGTAGGCAGAGGAGAACTTACTGAAACTCATAATTTCTCTCCCCCTCCCTGTGTTAGAATTTAGGACATTTATTTTATCGGCTTATATCGGCTTAGATTTTCTTTCTCCTAATTTCCTCTCTAGAATACCGAACTCCACACAGGTTATTTTGGTGCCATCAAAAAAATCGCCTCTTAAAAGAGAAATGTGTGCTATAAAATTAAAAGAAAATTCAATTTATTGGGGAGGATATGCCAGAAATTTTTGATTAGGATTCTCATTTGCAGTGATGTCCTTACCCTAGGGTTTCAGTGATGGGTTGCAGCACCTTTACTGCTGGTAAAGGTTTCAGGTGTGGGTCAGCATGGTGATTCTGACTCATTTCTCACTATACTCTGCCATTAATTGGCATAGCCTCATCTGTCCCAGAATGCTTGGTGCCCGCAGAGGTGTAAATAACCATTCAGTAGCAAGCTAGGGCTGATTTTTGGTGTTCACTGCACCATTCTTTTAGGTACCTTATTGCCACCAGCTCTCATGATCTTACTGAGTTCACACTAGTTTGTGTTTTGTTAGACCCGTTTCCCAGTGTTCTCTGATTATACTGGCACCTCAGTTTTTGCTAAAAAAGAAAAGATGAAACAAAAAGGGAGCAAAAGAAATTAACTCATGTACAGAAAGAAACAATACATCCCACAGATTCTGTGTTACCTGCTGGTAACCATGTCATAAAACACGCATCCAGGAACTAGAAGATCAGAGCGGGTTTAGTTTTTAACGTGAATAATTGCATCAGACTCAGTGGCTGCTTGTGGAGCAGGAAATCAGAGGCATCCCTCAGCAGTGCTTCATGTGCTTGGCTGGCTACTCAGGCGCATTTATTTGTTGGGTTTCCATACCCATGACCTCCTAGTGAAGTTGCTTTCACCAAAGTGATGACAGAAGCTTATGCATTATAGGTATGCAGGCAGCTTTGTAGTGATAAGCACAGAAGCGGCCAGATTTTTCTAGTAAACCTCAGGAAGGTATGATTTACACAGCTCTGAGCGTTTTCTGCAAAATTGATATTTACATGAAGTCAAAGGTCTGGAACCATCCAGATTTCACAGCATGTATCTTTTTCCCTAAGGAAAAGGCCTGAGTAAGTTAGCAAATTCTGGCATTTGTGTCTGATATAATAAACAGAGCTTAAATAACAAAAAATTTGGTGTTTTCTCCATTCTGCTTGGAACTTATTTTGGATTTTCACTGTTTTATTCAAAAGGAAGGCATAGAAATAGCAAGTGGGAGCTTGAAATCAGAGCTGTAACAGGGATTTATTATAGACACGTTTTGCAGAGTATTTCCAGTTACAGCTGCATGCTTTGAAGCTGTCAGTGAAACAAGCAGTGTGCTGCTTTTCAAATAACCCTTTTTTGTTATCTTGTAGGGGTTTTTTCCTAATTTCAAGTCCTAGGGAATCAGTGTCAGTTTTAGCATTCAGCTGTATTAAAGGGAAGAGAGAGAGAAAGAAAACAGTATTACCCTGCCCAGGTAAGAGGAAGCTGCCAGTGGGGAGGTCAAAGTCAGTGCAGAAGTCCTTTTGCTTGTGTCTTGTTGGAGTATGACAAGGAGCAGAGCAGCAGCTGAGGTGGAAACTCATGTTTAAAACCCATGTCCCACACTGGATGGCATTAAATCGCTTCATTGCCCTGAGACTTTGAGATGGAGAGAAGCGTAACTGTAATTAGAAGGAAATAAATGGTTGATTACCATACTAGGGCTTGTTGTGTTTTCAGGGTAGGTGAGGGGAACTCTGACTAATGACAGTAACAGCTACACTTATGTCCCTATCAGGCTTCGCTAGGTCAATGTACGTCTTTGTCCCCAGCAGTGCTGCCCATCAGTGAAAAGAGGCAATAGCTTCTTCCACAGTCTGTGTCTAAGGAAGAAAGAAGGATACAGAGCAGCAGTTGCTCTCTGGAACAAATGCAGAATGAACAAGTAGCAAAATATTAATGTCCTGTTGGCAACTGCTGCAAGATATCCCCAGCCTGCAGACAAAATAGGCTTTGTGAAGAAGCCTAAGATTGTAGTGTGCAAGTTAATGTATCAAAAGGCCAGGAAGAGAATAAGTCACTTTCACCTTGCTACAGAGGACAAGCAGCAGTAAAAGCTGGACACTATTGGCAAGGTGATTTTGGTGGCTGTTTTTAACTCAGTCCCTAGTTCAGAGTTCCAGCCACTTTGGCAGCATTCCAGCTGGAGCTGCTGACATCTCCCACCTTGGCTGCAGCGACCATGAAGCAG
>NW_008622023.1:0-5177 GCF_000691845.1 Merops nubicus
TGCCCAGGGAAGCTGTGGGTGCTCCATTGCTGGATTTCTTCAAAATCAGGTTGGATGGGGCATTGTGCAACATGGTGTAGTGAGAGGTATCCCTGCCTTTGGCAGGGGGTTTGAAGCTAGATTGTCTTTAAAGTCCCTTTCAATCCAATCCATTCTATGTTTCTATAACCCACATGGATCTCCTGTCTTTTCTGCTTGACTTCCTGCTCATTTGGATGAACTGTTCCTGAACTTGAAGACAGTGTTCCTTGAACATCACACAGCTTTCATGAGCCTCACTTACCTCTAGGGCCTTATCCCATTGTGCCTCTTCCATGCTGATCTTTGAAACAACGAGAGTCTGCTTTGTTGAAGTCCAAATCTGCGGTCCGGCTTTTTCGGCTTGCTCCCACTCTCCACCATCGCATGGTCACTTCAGTTTTCACGTACTCTAATGATCCTTTTCTTGTACGAGGTCTAGAAAAGTCCCTCTTTCATTGGCCTCTCCACCACTTGGGTCAGGAAGTTGTCATAGATGATCTCCAGGAACGTCCTGGATTGCTTATGCCTTGCTGTGTTGTCCCTCCAGCAGATACTGGTGTGGCTGAGGTCTTACAAGAGGACCAGGGCCTATGAGGCTCTGAGCAGCTTGATCTAATTGGAGATTTCCCCGCTTATAGCAAGGGGCTTGGACTAGATCACCTTTGGAGATCAATTCGAACACAAACATTCTATGATCCTGTGTTCCTGTGATTCTATTATTCTATGATTCTATGAAAGCGAGGCTACTTCTAGCTCTCTGTAGAAGGCCTCATCCACTTGTTCTTCCTGATCAGGTGGGCCATAGCAGACACACAGTGCAATACCATATGTATTTGTTTGCTCTATAATCCTTACCCATATACTCTTAACTGAGTACCCATCCCCACACAGAGCTCTCTGCACTCCTGTTGCCCTTTCACATAAAGCACAACTCCCTAACACCACCTTCCAAGCCAGTCCATCCTAAAGCCTGTATCTCACCACTGGAGCACTGGTCCTGTGAGTCAGACCACCATGTCTGTAATGGCACAAAAATCTCTAATTCCCTGTGTTCATTCTCTAGGCTGCACGGATTAGTGTACAAGTACTTCAGAGAGACACCCAAGCATGCTGATTTCCTGAAAAAGCTCTAGTGGTTTTCTCATAACAGTGTCTTAATGCACTTGTTGCTTACATGCAAATATTTGAGATGGCTACACGTAAGCCCTCTTTGGTTATGTGCTCTTTTTCACCTACAACATCCTAGACTCTTTGCTTTTAAGACCTGTCCTTCACTGCCTCCCAGGTCTGCTGCTAGTTCCTTCCCTGTCATTTCTAGTTTAAAGCACTTCTTACTGACTCAGTAAAACAAATGCTCTGATCATTTATAAGCGCATTTATCTATGTCACTTGAAATTTTGAGTTCTGACCTCTGAAACCTTAACAATTTTTGCTCATTATAAGAAATTAGTTTACAAAACACTTAAAAATTGAAGGTTTGGTTCACAGTTACATAAAAAGGAGGAAGCACTGATATTTGTTTACATGGAAGACAGAATGACTGGACAGAAGAAAAGACTTTGCAATGCAGTTATGCTGTGTAGCACACATATTAATATGCTATGGGAGTTGTTGCCCCAAAAATCCTACTGCATTCTTAAAGCTCACTCTGTGTTGTTTAAAAGATCCTCAGGAAAGTGGCTGTTTTGCTCAGTTATAGGAATGTCTCATAATTATGGTGGTTCTGAAGTGTTTCTACGGAGTGCAAGGAGCAGGACTTCTGAAAGTTAGCTTGGGCCCAAAACAGGCTTTGGAATTCCCTCCACCAATCCCCCTTGCTGATATTGATAACCCTGCTGATTTGCATCCAGATTTGGTGCAACCTTTAGTTTTTCCTTTTTTATTCAGTTATGTTTTATTGTCAGTCTACAGATGAAGCTGAATTTTTTTCCTATATCAACCCATACTCACCTGAATAATCACTTGGGGTAAAAGTTATCTGAACACTGGTACTGAATATTCAGATGCAACTGTTCATTGTACTTCCACAGAACATTTGAAAATACAAATAAGAAATGGAATCCTGACATTCTTAATTTCAGAAATGGCTCTTTTTATACAGATTTTGATTTAGATGAGAAACTTGGGAACAAAGTTTTAAGTTTCTTTATGGAGTGACATAGGGAACATCACCTACAAGGCCAGTCTGAGGGAGATGGGCTTAATTTTATTTTGGCAAATAGGAGGCTAAGGGGCAATCTCATGGCAGCCAACAGTAATTTGAGGAAGCTTTATACAGATAATGAAGCTGCACTCTTCCGAGAAGGGGCAAGCAGAATTACATGAGATATTGACCACACATTGTTGTTTGGGAGGTTGATTGCTAGGAAAAGGGGAGGTGGTGCTGCTCTGGAACAAATTGTGCAGAGAGCCATGGAAATTTCATTCTTGGGTCTGTCGTGGCTTTGTGTAGCCAAGACTGAAAAACCTCCAGTCTGGTGTTTTTCACAGACTGACTTCAAGCAGCTTGTTTGGATAGCTTCCAGAGGTCTCTTCCAGCCAACATTTCTATAATTTTGTGTGTATATCTCTGAGCTTCTGCTTTACATCTTCTAGATTTTTGACATGTGTAAGGCTAGAATGTCAAAGTTATTTAGATGCTTCACTTCTGTTGAACTTAATGGGTGGTATGTAGCCTTGAATGTGGAGGGGAAGGTAGAATAATAAATTTGCGATATATTCTTTTGTACACCTTAATTCAGTTAAACTAAATTCCATACGCTGACTGTTCAGGATCCAACTGTTGAGGAAGGGGAGAACCTGCTGTTGTCCCTCAGTGGGAAATGGTCATAAAAATGTACTGTGTAGTCAATCACAGGAAGAAGGACAGGCAGTAAGATGGGAAATATATGAAGTGGCCACATGAGGTTACTCATGGCTGGTGCCCTTTTACACTTCTGGATAAATGAAATGGGAAGTAATAATGAGAGATTACTGAGATGACAGCACAGTTTGCAGCAATTTCCCTTAGATGACATTTGGAGGTTAACAGCTCTCTATTTTTCTTCTAAACATGGAAAAAATTGTTTACCTTTCCCCCTCTACTTTCACCTGGGAGTGATGAGAGTTATGTAATAGCAGTGAAAGTAAGAGTGCTTTAAGAAAACAAACTTCCTTGTATCTCTGTCCCAAAACCCATATATAGCTAGGGAATTTGTTTAGGCTGTAACTTCTCTGAAAGGGATTATGGAAACCAGGCCAAGGTTGGTAATTTACACTAGGCCCAATGTCCATTGGAGAGAACTGGGTTTGCAGAAAACTGGTTAGGCAAAGCCAGATAACTTCTGGTAAATCAATTATGGAATGGGAACAGAAGGATCCAAAACCACCCAAAGACCCAGATACAAAAATTTAAGGGCTGCACAGAGTAGTCTCAGCCTTTACACAATGAAAACCCTTGTCTTGATAGGGAAGTTTCCTATCCTTTAAAATGAAGATCTTTTAAAATGCAGAAAATTAAAACTCTCAAAGTTTATTTGAATATCCATATGTGCACACAACAATGTTTCACAAACACATCCTCCTTTTGGTAGATTTGCAAGACATTCTTTAGAGCCCCAGTTTTAGACGACTAACCTTTTAGCTTTTAGTGTCCTGCAGCTATTGTAGAATCAAATATATGTTCAGGCTTGAAATTTCATCGATGTCTTCAGTGATGGCCAACTAACATCTGCAGAGCAAGTTGCTTACCATAAATATTAACTCTGAAGATTTCTTTTCGAAAACATTTGCTCATGGCACTACAGTTCTTAGTCAAGTTGCAGCAAGATTCTAAGCCAGGGAAGCACAGCTAAAAGTGAAATAAAGTATTTTAAAATATTTTAATTTTTGGAGCTGTAATTCATTCCTACAGGGAACGAGTCCTTTCTCATTTTTAATATTGGGAAAATATTAAAAATATTGTTTGTTGTTAAACAATAGTGCTAGGCTTGCAACTAAAGCACTACAAATGTGGATGGGAACTGCATGCTATTTGAAATGTATCTCAAGGTCAGACTTACGTTCATTCTGAGGAAAAATACAAGCTGGGTTGAAATAAAGAAACTTTAGTAAGTGCACAGCTATTTTTCATTTCTTGGCAGAAGATACAAGTGCTACTTCCTCAAAAACTGGGGTCAAACCAAGAACCTCTATCCCTCGAGAACAGATTATTTGCAATTGGTTCCCAGGATAATTTTGCCAGGTTTCCCACTGTCCAAAACTGGCACAGAAGTTTAACAACATCCTGAATACTGCCAAACTAAAAGCAGATAGTTTCTCTTAAACAGAACTCACGAGGATTGTATATGATAGCTTAGCTCACTTAAGAATCCAGCAAGAAAAATTAGTATTGATTCATATGAAATTATTTTCCTCTGCTTATTCCTAATGATGATTGTGTTTTAGAGTTTTCATAAGATTAACTTTTGGAAACTGTTAGTTTATTAGCTTAAAATGAAAACAATTAGCTTTTACAGTATTTGATAAATTTGCACTGTTTCTTAGCATACTGTCTGGGTCAGCTCTGAAATTACTTGAGTCTGATTTTGATTTCTACTGATCCCATTCCCTACTTGAATTATGAAATTATTGTCATGATATTGACATGAACCAATTTCTACTGTTCCTGTACTTGAATGCTTTCAAGGAAGCAAAATAATGCTGTGGTTAAAGGGGAAAAGAAAACAGTTGGCTGTTACATGTGGTCTGAGAGTTTTCTTTAAAACTGAGGTATAGTGAGATGAGTAACAGACTAAATTATAATACCTACAGAAAACAACCCTTGAATTTAGCTTTTGTTGCCTGAGTGTTGTAAAATGCTTTACTTAAAAAGGGCAGTTTTGCAAAATCTGTGTGAGAGGGATGTGCTACAAAAGTTGTTTGCTGGATAGTGTTGCACAATTGTATGATGTGGTCCTTAAAATAAGAATTTGTAGGGGAAAACTGCTAATCACAAGAAATAGGACTAGGGGTGACCTCAGAACTTCATTTATCTATCCCTCTTCCACAAGAAAGGATAAACTGTACCCGAATTATTACTGAGAAATGTCCTTAAAGACAGACACCATAAGCTCCTGCATGATGCATTCCAAGGCTTCATTCTCCTTACCATTAGAAAGTTTCCCAGATTATATATA
>NW_008622024.1:0-1411 GCF_000691845.1 Merops nubicus
ACATTCATGGCTCGGTCCTTCACAGGGTTAGACTGTAATCAAGTGTTTTCAAGCCGTGTTGTCATTTACTGTCTCATTTACCTGTCATGTTTAATTTACTAGTTATGGACATCACCAGTTAGGGTCTCTTGATAACCCTTGAAACAGAGTAGCACCTCCAGAGGGCACTTGGTGCTGAGAGGGGCCTGGAAGGGATAGAATGAATTGCCTTTTGGAGGTGGACATCTCTTTCCATGGACTGCATAGGGAGCCCAGGCAATCAGATGAGATACCGAACTTTTTGATAGCTAAAGTTGTGGGGTTGATCTCTCCATCAGTTACTCTAATGAATATCACATCTGTCAGATAGGAATGGAAGGTGCTGGATTTCTGAGCACCTTCTAACTAAGGTTCTGACATAAAGCAGTTATACTAAGAGACCTGTGGGAGCCTACCACACCACCAAGCCCTAGGAGCTTAACTTCAGCCCATCCCAGCATTTACATATCGGAGGGCACAGCTTGGTTGTATCTCATTTGATGACATTTTCAACACTTTAGAAATTTCAGCACAACTAACTCTTCTTATTTTTCTTAAATGTTTTGTTCAGGGAAGAACATTTAGTAAGTAATGTTGTAGATTTTTTTTTTTTCTTTTTACTAGTATTGCTTTGACTTTGGTTCTTCATGTGAGCCAGAAGAAAAAAATAACAAAACAACCCAACAACCCAAACTCTGACCTTCTCCTCTAACTCTGTGCCTTTGTTTGAGGACATTCAGGCAACTTGTTCTGTTTTGTCTTGTGTGAAGGTCAGTGCTGGTAGTGTAAGGAATGGCAACGCATGCAAATTATCACTGTGTTTTCTGTTAGCTGTAATGGGCTAAAAGAAGCAACAAGCTTCCAAGGCACATAAATTGGCCATTGTCTTGGATATATGTTTCAGTTGCAGACAAGCTATTCAACACAAAACTCAGTCCAGCTACCAAAGCATATATCTTAGATCAATGGGAGCTTCCTGTGGAGAATTGTTTGGAGCTGGAAAGCAGAGACTACTTTCTTTTCTATTCCCAGTGCACTTTTAAACCCCTCTGAGAAGGTATGTGCAAGAGGTCATTAAATTCTTTTCTCCTTTGCAGAGACAAACGCATTGTGTGGTGATAGGCACTGATACGAGTCGGGGAAAGATTAAGCTTCCCTACTGACCCTATAAAGTATTGCTTTAGACCACAAACTTGCCTTAAGAAGTACAAGGACAAGTTCATTTATTTTAGGTGAATTGTGGAAGGACTGCCAATGTCTTAGTATCTGAGACAATTGGTACTTGGTCAGCAAATCTTTTTATGGTAACGTTTTTATTGGTCAGTATATTTATTAGTTGGTATTAGCACTAAAGCATCACTTCCAATAGCTTTGTCATATATATATATATATA
>NW_008622025.1:0-4190 GCF_000691845.1 Merops nubicus
CTGCGCACAGCCCTACCGAGCCCGCGGCCACCGCCGGCCCCGGCCCCGCTTCCCCCGGCCGGCAGACCCTCTGCTGTACCCAGCGGAGACCGAATAAATAAAATAACTCCCTCGTCCCCTGTCGCTGCCTTTTCTTCCTGGTAGGTTTTCTTGCAGGTCACCAGCTCCTCCCGCCTCCCCAGCAGGCACACGCAGATAAAAATCCCCTCGACGGGTTTTTGTCCGGCGAGCCAATGGCACATTCGATCTTTGTGGGGAGCGGCTGGAAGCGCTAATGGTACAAGGAGTGTCTTCCCTCGCTGTGGAGTCTGAGAAAGGGGCTGGAATCATACCCTAGTGCTGGATTCAGCAGTGGGGGAGCACAGGCAGGGATGCGAGCATGGGGTGGGAGGGGAAGGGGTTGCAATAAAGGAGCTGAGAACAGTGTTCTACATCTGGGAGCTGTGCTGGGAAGGCCCGGAAATAGCCCTTTGATTATTAGTGGCCATAGTTAAATGGATACTTAATATAAAAGAGGGTTGGGGAGGGGTATTTCCTTTAGTAAAGGACCTTTCCACTCTGGCCTTTTGAACCTGAGCTTCTCCCTGGCACTGTATGCCTCATCGTGACTTTTGCAGAAGAAGGTGAGTGCAGGAGGCTGGCTGGCTTTAGGAGAGGGATGCAATCTAATCCTCATGAAAAGGCTTTTGCAGTCTATGCTTCATTTCCTATTTCTTTTGATTTCTCTCTTTCTTCTGTCTCTCACATGCGCAAGCAGATATAAAAGCTGAATCCTTCCCTGCAGTCTTTCTCCCAGGGAGTCAGCCCTCTCCCCAGCTTCACCTTGAGGCTTTGCACACACAAAATGGCTGCAGCAGCCTGTGGGTGGGCATGGAGAGCTCAGGAAGCTGCTTTTATTTTTCCCACCCTGCCTGCCCAGGAAGCCCTTCTGCTTTTATTTTCTGTGGCATTTTGCTCTTGCATAGCTCTGTGCAAATCCGAGGGGGTCTCCTGTGTGTAAGCTATGCATGGAATGGGAGCTGGGGAGGGAAATGGCCAGTTTGCTTGAAAAGGGGACCTGTCGGGCCCCAGTGTTTATTTTTTTGCTGACCTTCTGGGGATATGGTCAGTGAGAGCTGTGACAGCTGCTGGAAGCGGCAGGGGCTTTGAAGATTGTGAAGGTTGTGACCTCGAGGCCCCTTTCCTCTCTCTGTCCCAGGAGCTGCTGAGTCAATCAGGGAAAAGGGGAGGTGAAATGGGGGCTGCTCTTTAGCCATTTTTCAATCGGTGAATGAAACAGGAAAGGACAAATGCAAGAAGAAAAAAGAGCGATTACTTCCACTTTGGTGCATTACTGAGAACGGGGAATCTCTCTTTGGCAAAAGATTATAACAATAATGGGAAACCACTGTGCTCCTAAGATCCAGCACCTTGAATAAAGAATTTAACTGGGCAAGGAGCTGATAGCAGATCAATAACCATAAATTAGGGGGAAAGCCTACAAACTGCTTGGTTCAAAGCAAGAGGAAATTCACCTTCTCATTTCCACCTGATACCAGCTCTAGATATAGCAGTGGGAACATGTTCCCAGTTGGGCCCTGAGCTCCCACCATTGCCTTGACCCTCCACTAACTCCATTTTCATCTTTGCTGAGCTTAGCCGAGCCCCACAGCTGAGACTGCAGAGGCTGCTGAGAACGGCTGCATCACACATGCCAAAATAAAGGGACAAAGTACATTGTGCAGGGCTGTGTCCTTGAAGTACGTGTTCTTTCAAATGGCATAAGCTCCCTTGGCAATCCAGACCCCTGGGCAGCCCATGAGAGGGTTCTCACTCAGCCCCAGAGCCCTCTCTAAGCCCAGTGAGTGGGTTTAAGTCTTTCTCACTTTCTGGATAACATGATCCTATGGATCTTTCCTTTTAAAATAGTAATCAGAACAGCAAACAGAGCGCCTGGCTTTGGTTGACCAATACACAACAGAGGCAAAGAAGGCAAACAGCAGGCTTTTCAGTTAGTTTACACAGGGGGCACTTAAATACTGTACTGGTTACATAATACCATTTGGGGGTTGGGAGTTTTACACATTCTTCTACTAAATATATCTCTGAGATTTGTTTTAAAGTCATCAACATAAATCCAACCACAGCTCTGAGGGGAAAAACTCCCATGATTAGACTTAATACCACTAGGTAGCTTATAGCATATTTACTGAAACCCAAGGCACAATAGAATTTTTCCCGTAGAGCTGCTGGTCGGGCTGTGCTCACTTCTCTGTGGCAGAGGGTGTACGCTGCCTCTAGAAGGGCTGCCACAGACACTTCCCTGCAGGAAGCACAGACTGCTGGGCTTTAGGGCCATATCCTGCCACTGCTCCACATCCATTCCTCAGCATTCATCCCAGCACAGACTGAAGATGGGATATGTTCTGGTACTTATGACAAACTATGTCCTCATAAAAAGAGTGAGGCAGATATTAAAAATAAATAAATAAAAATCTAAATGCTAGCTGTGAGTGATTAGGAAAAAGGTATTCACTGCTTACTCCTCCGGAGAACCCCATTCACATGGGGTACCTGAAAGTATATTCCTTTCCTTATAAGCCCTCCAGCAAGCATCCTGTTCCCATCCAAAGGGAGTAGCAGGTGGCCAAACCGCTCCATTGGAGGCTTGACAATGGCATTATCCACCCAGCTTTTCAGCTGAAGCCTGGCTCAATCTGTACACAACTTCTGAGACTCCAGCTAAACCCTTCCTGGGAACATAAAGCTTCCCCAGGCAAAGCCTGGATCTAGCAGCCCCATGTCCTTGCAAAGTGGTCCTCTGCTCAGAAGTGAACAGATGGGAAGAAGAGATGGGAAGACATGGGAAGAGCTTTAAAACCGTGCTCTTCTTTTTAGTGTGTTGTCACCAGAACCTCCATGGGCAGCAATCTCTGCCATAAGGAGCTGGCAGAACAGCAGCTGGGCAGCTATTTGAGAATGAAACTTCCTTGGAGGAAACCAAAATAGTCTTTGTGGCACTGCATGGAACTAGGTACGCTGCCTGGGCTCAGCATCAAACACCAACTGAGTAAATTCCTGTTTACTCACTCACCTGGGAGATGGGCAAGCCCTTGTCTTGTAAAACTACTCAGCTCTTGTAAACCTCCGTAGACACACAGGGCAGTCAGGTGATGATGATGAGCTGCTGTGCACAGTGCATACTCGAATGTACTGCTTTGAATGGGTCTAAGTCAAATATGTTGAAGAGACACCCTGCTACTATTACAAGAATCAGCAGACCCTTGCCTCCCTCAAACACTGATCTGCTGAGAAGCCACCCTTTTGCCAGGAGTCACTACATCTTTGCAAGCAGTTTGGCTAATTAAAATCAATATTGAGTTACAACAAAATACAAAAGACACCATCACATAGTGCTAGAAGACAAACTGGTTTGTTCCTCCACTGCGAATCCCCATCATATTTCAGACTAAGCTTAAGATGACAGCACTTTGGTATTACACAGCTCACCAGCAGAAAATTCTGTTGCTTGGTTTTCCTTTTACAGTGGTTACATCTTTAATACGTCTCTAAATTATTTTGAAAAAATCAAACAAAAGGGAGGCTTTGCTCCAAGAGAAGCAGAAGAGGAAAGATTTCCCCTTCTGCAGGAAAAGGAGATCTCTCAACAATCCTGGAAGTATGGAGGCCACTTTCACGTGCAAGCTGTTACAGACACCATGTACTTTTAGAAAAGCCAAGGATTCCTCACTGCCCACCCCCAAACACCAAGTGATTAAGTTAGGGCATTTATAGCAGCACTTGGAGCAAGTGAAAGGAGTAGTTTTGCTGTTCCCCTGTTGAATCTCTGGCCAAATTCTCTGGTCAGAATAGATCCCTTTTACACCTCCTTTCCCTCTTCAGAGATACCGAAAGATAAACGTTTACAAGAAAAAAAAACTAAGTAACCAACTACCAATATCTCAACAACCATCTCACACAAGAAAAGAGAAGGCAGGACAGAATTTAAACACAGGTGGGGGAATTAGGATAATATTTAAATCACGAAGAGCGAAGCCGAACTGTTTTCCATTTCTACCCTGTCTAAGGCAGAAAGTGGGGTAAGGGCTCTTTTTAAAGCCTTGACCAGGTGAGCGGCTCTTGGCACTGCAGCAGGAGAGCCCTTTCCAGGTGCGCTGGAGCCAACAGCCTGCTCCCGCCGGCAGCGGGGC
>NW_008622026.1:0-33139 GCF_000691845.1 Merops nubicus
CCCCTCAGCCTCCCCTTCTCCAGACTACACAGTCCCGGTTCCCTCAGACGCTCCTGTAAGACGTGTTCCCCGGACCCTTCCCCAGCGAGGGATGGAGCGTCCCCAGCACCCTGCCCTACGAACGTGGCCCGGTATCTCTGTTTAACACCTTATGCCAAAAAAAAAAGCGCTAGTCAAAGGCGTAGCTGGGTTTGCCTTGGGCTCTTGGGACGTGGCTTTAAGGTGGTTGGCTCCGGTACCGGGAAGCCCTCGGAGCTGCGAGCCGAGCGCGCACTGCAGCCTGTGGCCGGAGAGCTGAGCAAGCACCAGGAGACCGGCTTCGGCTGATTTTTTTCCTCAGCGACCAGCATAAACCCTCAGATTTGGGTGGTTTCTCCGCGTCATGCCCTTCCAGCGTGAGGAGCCCCGGCAGAGGGCAGAGTAGTCCCACCGCAGTCTTCGTGCGTGGGAAGGAAACCTTCCCTCACCCCTCGCTTCTTCACCTCCTAGAAAGTGTGTTCGAGCATAAAAGCACCCGATGTTAAGTTATATGAACTTTCCTACAGAAACCGAATGAATAAAGTAATACACCACCAGTAAAAGGCTGCACAAGAATCGTGTTTTAATGTAATTTGGAAAATAGAAACTAGAGGCCGTTGAACAGCATCATTAAGTCACTCCTGGAGACACAGTTTTGGTACCTAATAGACACATATCACATGCAGTTCACTGATGTCATTCTCAGGTTATTTAAGATGTGTTGCAGAGCAGAAGGAGCTCATCTATCACTGCCAAAGGAAACGTCTCCAGATATATTCAGCAGTAGGCAGGGATTTAAGAAGATTCATTACGGCGTCTAATTTTTCTTTTTGAAGTGGACATCTGCCCAAAGAAACCCAGCAGAGATAGGCAGCTTGCTCTTCTACTATGCAGATCAAGGCAGGACCCTGTTCTTAGACTGAAACTACTCTCTGTAGGCTGCTAAGTACCATATTTCCTGCAGGCTGCTTTCCATGCGTTGAATTTTGAAATTTTTTTAAACTTTATGGATTTTCAAGCCTTTGTCACATCTAAGTTCCTACTTGCTTAGCACTATGTTTCTGTCAGAGATTGCTGTGCCCACAACAGACCGAGTTCACCAAAACATTCTTGTACATAGTAAACTTCAGTGCAAAGTCTGGTGGTCTTGCTGAGAGCTGCCAGCTCTGCTGTACAGGCAGGAATCTCCAGGAGAGTCAAAAGAAAAGTGCTGATAGAGCTAACTTTGTAACCTGGCACAACAAATTACCTAGATCTTACCCATCAACTCTTTTAGATACACGACAAAAAGGAGTGTCATTTATACATCTTCGTATAATTTACCTTTTCTTCCACAATATTGACATAATTCAGCCAGTGGTTCACTCTGACCTAAGACTTGTTTCTTTAAGAGCTGGTACATAGCCAGATACCTCCAACATGTGTCTGCATCCATCTCTATCTGCCCAGATGCAGTATCTTGCATTTATTATAGCAACCACAGCTGTCCCCTTCTTAAAAATATTTTCATGCAAACCACATTGGTTTATTTACATGAAATTTATGTGAGACCTTGTCAAGTGTTTGACTCAGCTTAAGAGACATGGTTTTTACTCCATCTTCCTCTAGCCTCAGGCCTGGTTTTGTAGATTGAGATTATACTCATTTGACTTGTTCTAAGTAAATTATTACTGACAGCTATTAATTGCTTTGATTTCTTTTACGTGCTTACCAAAAGTTGTTGATTGTTTGATCCAGCATTTTTTTTCCCAGGATCAAGTGTTTGACTAATGGTTCACATGCATCTCTATCAACATTTTAGCTCAGATCAAGAGTGCACATCTGGACTGGGTCTCAAAGCAGGTAAACTGTTACTGTGTCACATTCCTAGCTAAAGCAGACACAGTGGATAGTTCCCAAGCTCTTCCTTTTCCCCGTTTTTAACACAGGGGGCATATTATGCTTTCTAGTCTTGGTAACTCTACCTTGTTCTGAGATATTGTCAGCCAGCTGCTTCAGTATCTAAGGATGACATTAATCTTTGAGCTAGTTTGAGTACATATTACTCACCTAAAATACATACTGACTCTTTTCTTCCGTATTTGTTCTGACGTCTTGCTGCTGAAGGAACTGTGTGGGGAACAGCACTCGGTGAGATAAGAACATTTGCTATTCTAATAATAGAGCTGTGGAGAACAAAACAAAGACTCTAATGCCTTCCGCTTCTTTGGAACATGTACCCTGGTTTATGTAATCACCAAGTGGCCTGCAGGCACAGGTTTCCCAGTGTGGAGGAAAGGATTTCAGCTCTTTCATCACCACTAGCTAATGCAGGACACATTCCCACGTCATGTAATGTGGGGAGGGTCTCGTGACTGTGCAGCCTGCCTGCCCCCAGTCCTGCTGTGCCTGACTGCTCCTGAACAAGCAGGGCCAAACTGGCTCACTCCAAGGAAATACTGGTATACTAGTAAAATTAATGGGAATAAATCTATTTTAAAAACATGTTCCATGCCATGTGGTTCCGCTGGGGATAATAAAATCTGTAAATTTCTTTTCTGGCTACTGTTCAGTTGCTATAAAGTATCACATTGTAGTTCCTCTCAAGAAAGAAGTCCATTCATTCAAGTCCATGTGTAATTCCAATGGATTCAAATCTGTCTGTGTCCAGATCTCCTATCCTAGCCCTGAACCATGGGTAGCACCAGTGAAATCCTTGTGTGCTGGAGTTAAACCAGTGTAAAAGAAATAAGGAATGGGTTTGGGAAAGTCTAGGAAATTACCTGTTCCTGTTATTGGAAGCTTGATGCAAGTCTAGGGCTAATATAGTCTGTCCATACATGAGAGTTAGATGGATAAAGGTTAATATATGCTTCTGAAAAAGGCCAAGGAAGTGTTCAAGGGTCTGAGATTTCTTAAAAGCAGACAAAAGGAAGGAATATGATTACTTAGAGCTTACACTTGACCTAGTGTATTACTTGGACTTTCTGCAGAAATTAAATGGAGCGAACTACTTTGCTGCAGCATATTGAAATGCACTGTGTTTAATTCAATGCCTGCTGGATGGATTGTGTCCCCTTTGGCAACCTCATGTACACAGAAGAAATCAGAGAGAACTGAAATATGTACATTTAAGAGTAATTTCAAACTGATGAAGTCTTTATTATTATTACCAAGAGTATTACATTATTTGACAAATTGTGTTGACATTACCTGTCTGATTCTAAAATAATTATTAATTCTTGTAATAACCTTGGTCTATATTTAAATTTCACGATAAAAGAATCCAAACAACTTTGTAAATTAAATCAATATTGCAGGCATTTACACTTATACATCATTTATGATACCATGACTTAGATTCATTAGATGCTACCTAAATCCAGACATCTAAATGAAGCAATAAGCTGGAAACCTGAATGCCTTAGGTTCTTTGTATAGCCAAAGTGTCTAGTTCAAGTATTCTTCAGAAGGTACCTTTAGTAAGCAGTTGAAGGCACATAAATTTTGGATTGCTTTCAGAGATGGTACATCAACATCTTTCCCCATCTAGAAGATGAGTTTTAGCAGTGATGCTTATCCCATGATACTCAGCTTTTTCAGATGCCAGGCTAGTGTGTCCTGATTACTTGGACAAGATCAAGCTTTTAGCCAGAAGTACAAGCAGAAAGAAATTTTCCTTGATTGTTGTTTTTTAAACTTTCTTCTGTAGTGTGCTTTAGTGGTGATCTTCTCTGAAACCTTCCTCAGAAGTTCCCTTCTACTTAAGGGACTTAGTATATGAAAGAGTGGTGGCTTTTCCCACTTACATTTCCAACTTGTATGTCTTGATACAGTGTCAGGAATTTTCATGGTTTGGCATTCTGCAGGGTTTTTTTTTTACTAACCGTTTATCACCCTCATGACCAGGTGATTTTTTCTAGCCTATTGTTCTTATATCTTCCCTACATCAACTAATCTATGGGAGGCTAGCTGAACCCCAAAAACATGAGGTAGCCCTTGTCGACTGGTAAAGCAAAGGACCAAAAATCCTGGTTTTCCTTCTTGGTCTGCAACTGTGAAGAAACATTGAGGGAAATGGAGCTCTTGAATCAAAAGGAGAAATGAGAGGGGACATCGTACTAATCATCACAGAAGTGAAAGAGTGCTGCAAGAAAATTAAAAGATAAAATCTTTGAACATGGCAATATAAGTTCAAAAAAAAGGAAAATTAGTCATAACAAAAACTAGTGCAAGATTTTAGAGAAAGAAGTTTTTCTTTATTTACAAAATTTCTATGTAAGTTGATGTTATGCACTAACATTGCCTCAAATATTTCATTCACTGTTCCCTATCACAGTTAACAAGCACTTATACATGTTTCCCTGGCAAGGATCACTTGGGTGCAACACAGATTGCAAAGAACAGTTTGTCATGTGTTCATCATCGCTCTGGAGTTCTTGATTGACAATGAACTTGCTTTTTAGCAGATCTTTGATAACTTTTAACAAGCAGTGCTTGTTGTAGAGCAGTCCTTTGTTTCAGGCTCTTGCTTACTTCAGCCTCCATAAATCTTAAACAAAGTTACTGGGTTTGCCCATTTTTTCTTCTTTGTTTGAAATGTGTGTCTGTTTTTCCAACAGGCTAATGGGAAAAGAAATGCTCTATGGTGTATGCTACAGCCTCGTTGCCACCCTCCCATTGTGAAGATGCAGCAGCTTCTGCTGACAAGTCATCTTGTCCTGTGGTGGTAGAGTGTGGGTCTTGTGGGCTTGACCTAAACATCACATTTCTCAATTTTACTGCCCAGAACAGTGTTCTGGGAAAAGAGACAAGGGAATGGTGTTCTTCATTGTCAGTACAGGCTATTCTTTTACCACATGTTTTGCTATCTTGTCTGGTGCTTTCACACACATGTCTCTGCTCATGTTGTGTTCATAACACTTAATATATTTTTTGTTACAAATCTCCACAACTTCAGCAGCCAGGTCACTCATTTTATCTGTGCACTGGGTCATTAAACAGTTTATCTGTGTGAGTCCATAAACATCCTCAATCTGCTGCCGCTGTGTGCTCACAATATGTGTCAAATGTATTTGTGAAATTCATGTTTATTTTACACAGTAACAAATCCTTTCACTCAAAGCACAGGAATGTGTACATAATGTCTCCTTTTTGCCTGACACTAAACATCCCTGACTGCTGCTAATGGCTTTGGTCTGCCAAGTGCAAAGCTTTGTGTGTTGCTTCTCAGTAGAAAAGAAATCTACATTTTGGAATTACGGCCTAATCAGAACAGAGCTTGAGCTTTTTGTGCCTAATCTAAAGCAATTTATACCTTTCTCTGTCTAAAGCAGTAGGTTTAATTATAGATTCATGCAGCATATAGTCTGCTATGTCTTCTGACGCTGCTCCTGCAACATAGCCTGTTGTAACCCTGCATAACTCAGCAACCCAAAGTAGGATTTGCATGCCCTTTTGGCAGTGCCATCTAGTGCCACTAGTAGAGCAGCGTCAAAGCCGTGTGGTACAGCAGCAAGTAATGAGCAACAGAGAAAATAATCATTAGAGGTGCAAGATGAACTCTGCTTAAATTACCCTTCTTTAGCGGTGATGTCGAAATGCATCCGTGGAGAACACGGTGATATCACCAGCTATTTTTACTGTAGACAGATTTCCAGACAGTTATCTGTGATTATGATGAGTAATGAAATAGCTTCTGCAGAAGCTGTTGAGCTATTACTGCTTGCAGTTTTTAATTATTGTATTTTGTACTTATTTTACAGTTATACTGAACTGGAATCCCTATTCCTCACAGAGCAAGGCTTACAGGTGTAGAGCAGATGGTGGTTTCCCTTTAAGTGAAACGAATGTGCATGCATGTTGCTCCTCTTCCTTTCAGTGTAAACACCCTCCCGCTGCCCAGGCCTCAAGCTGGATGGGAAACAAGTACAGTAAAATGTTGTTGTTTGGACCCATTCCTATTTCCAATCTCATTGCTGGCTGATGACCCGTGGAGCAAGCCCTGGATAAAAAGCACATGCTCAGCCTGAACGTAATTTTACAGGCTGAGATAAATAGTTCTCTTAATAATTTCTCTATGAGCACGTGAATCGCAGAAGACTGTACAAAAGATCAGGCAGAGATCAAGGTTTCCTCATGCTACCTTTAAAATTCACACTGTTGGGAAATCTACTTCCCACTCCCCATTGCTTACACAAGAGCTAGTAGAGCCAGAAAGTTCTGTTGCTCTCATGCTCCCATGTTTAGCTAACTGTCTTCTCAGACCCAGAGATATTTTGTGTCACATTTCTGCAGGGTCACTTGCCTCAACGCAGCTGCTGGGAGTATTACTGAGCTCAGGTCTGCACGTACAATCTTCCTGTTTCACTACAATGGAAATTTTTTGGGAAGATGGTTCTCACACTCTAGCTGTCAGTTTGCAAATGGTCATTTTGGACTACCCATATAAGCTCATGAGCCACATTTCACTCATGAATGCTGCTGGGAAAACAAATCATTGAATATGTTGCTTGTAGAAACATACAGCCATAGAATATTCATGATAAATATTGAATTTTCATGAACCCTACCTGAAAGTAGTATTATGCTGATTGTGGAGTAAATAGTTATTTTATTTTATTAAGACATAAACCATTCAAAATACCTATAATATAAAATTATTTCATAGAATTTTTGCTTTTTTAAAACAGTTTCAGTCATGCAATTTTGATTGATTTAACCCTGATTTATAGTGATCAGCATCAATCATGCAGTTTTGATCAAAGTGCCTCCCAAGAGGAAACAGGTACCTGAGGTGACCATGGTGGCCAAGAGGCGACTTAAGGGACATTAGATGATTCGTCCTCTGGACTTTTTCCCTACTATGTCTTGGAAAAGAATTGGACACAGAAACCTCTACTTTATAAAAGGACTCCTGGAAGATACTAGTAACTATTGACAACACAGCACTTGTGAGGACCTGTCCAGTGAATGGTGGCAATTAGATCTCTTCCTTGTTCCAGTATTTAAAATACATCACCTCATTTAGCTGTCACTTACTGTGGAAGCTATGTAAAAATATATCTTTGACACAGATATAAGTATTTTTCTTAGGCTGCATTAATTGTGCTCAGGCAGAAAGTGCAGAGATAGCTGCAAGGGGACACTGTTCTGGAGCCAGAGCTTGTCCTGGTGCTGACCATGGCCACACTGACCACAAGTATCCAACCATTCTGTTGGTCATTTTTGACTTCAGGCTAAATTGCTCATGAAAATACCATTGCAGGATAATTTTCCTTCTGTCTGTTTTCTCATTTTTCTTAATCAAGTAATCTACTGGCTCAAGCCAAGAACTTTTTGTCTTCACTGATGTGTTGTTTTGATTATCTATTATATAATAGTATTTCAGTGTGTATATCAGGAATCCATTTTTTTGGGCTCCCCCAGACATAATAGAATGTATCCATACATTAAGTAACTACATCATCCCATATGTTCCCCATCTTCTTTTACTTCAGCTAATATATATGTATCTTTCTTTTTAGCTCTCAAAATTTCCTCAGAAAATTTTATTCTCAGGTGTGTCAGGAATCTGCATCTCCTCCCAGCGTTAGCTGGAATGTACTTAACAGTTTTAGCACTAGTTCTAAGGAGGCAAGTTAAGATTTTTAAAGTATGTGGCCTAAAGTTAGGATTTTGAAATTTCAAAATGCTGGAATAAATGTCATAGGAATCAGAAAGATACATAGTTCATGCATAAGCCTTTTCACAATTTTTTCATAATATTCATCTGAATAAATAGAAGATAGGTTAAAAAAAAAAAAGATTTTCTCACTTCTTCCTTTGTGTTTTGGTATTGAAAAGAGGGAGGAATTAAAAGAGGGAGAAAGAGAAATAAGAAAAAAGGCTGTATTTTTCCTAAGTAAAAAGATAAGAAGACTCTGAACTTTTTTTTTTAATTAAATGAGTAAGACAGAAAAAATTTCAAAGCAAAATTCCAACCAACTCTACTACTCATGTTTTTCCTGTCAACTGATATTGAACCAGCTTCATCAAACACTAGTTACCTGGGCTGAGTGGTATCAATTAGACAGCATATGAATCTAAGAAGCTTCAGAACGTGGATGCTCCACAATGGACCTGCCCATCTTCATAGTTCCCAACAGTGACCAGATTCCTCTCTTTTTTCCTTGGATGTGACCTTTTGAATGACTTTACCCAAATATCCAGTTAAACTGAAGCCACCTGGTCTTACAAGAGGCTCTGCTCAGTGAATGTAAGAAGGATGTGAAGCTATGTTTTTTCTCAAAGACACAAATGTTCCTGGAGACATCCTCTAAAGCATCTCTCCTTTCTCTTCCCCTCACTTTTTCACACAGTTTCTTCCTCTGTTCTGTAAAATAACATGGACCAGTATATCATTAGCTACTTTTTCCAACAATGTAATATTGCCTTAGCAGCAGATAAAGTGAGTTTGTGGGACTTTTTTTTAGTCTAAGTAAAAGAACCTAAATAATACAAATACACATCAGCTGCTCAGGATACAATACGATTTATGAAATGCATATTGGACATATTGCATTCCAGCTTCATGAACTCATATTTCCATCTAGGATTTTCTGAAGAGGGAAGTGAGAGTTTGACCTCCTGAAGACATCATTTCATCTGTTCAAACATAACTTCTCATATGTATATGGTTCTTATCACTAGTGGCTGTTGCCTTATGTTTCAGATCTACAACCAATTATATTTAACTGCTGTCAGACATCCCTCAGCCACATCTAGTAGTTAGTAGCTGCAAGTTGGCTCACAGAATCTGTCTTACTGTAGATAAAAAACCACCCTTTAGTTTGAAATGTCTGCTGGATTATGATACACCTACAGACCAGATATGAATCTGAGTTGTACAGACGTGATTAATTTTTAATTGCAGCTGGAGTGATAAGAAATATATTACTTAACACATAACACACTCATGCACATATATTAGCTTGTTCTTCCTGTCTCCGAGATGACTGGGAGGAGGAATAAATTAGTTCATCAGAATAGCTGAATGCAGGATCATGGGCAGTCAATTTACATAACAATTCAGAAACAAAAAAAAATTGGCTAGAGTGATTCTGGTCATATTTGTTTGATGTTTTCCAGGTTGCCTCAGCATGTCAGCTTTTCATATGCAAAGTTACAAAAGAATCTGCTGGTCCACGTGGAGTGAGATAATGTTCCCTATCAAGCGCATGACTGTTACAGGACAAGATGTAAAACAGAGAATGAACACTGATGAAAGGCTGTTTAATTCCTTTTTTTACATTTCTCAGACCATTTGCTTTATTACAGCAAATATGATGTAAATCTTCCTGAAGTCATATTAATAAATATTACATTGTCTGCCAAGAGTCTGCCTTGAAGCATTATACACTTCAGGGTGGTGTTTTACTACTACTGTTCTACAGGAACTCCTATTTTCACCCCAAAGACTGTTTTATTTTCTATATTTTTGTACTATATTTATGTACTATATTTTGTACTATCTTTTTGCTGCTTTGGAAGTGGAACAAGTAGTGTTGTAACATTTATCTTACTTTTTCTTTACTTATTTAAAGCATGTGATCATGCTGTCGCAGGCTCATGATGAAGTATTACAGAAGCACATTAGATATATCCTACCAAGGAGCTTCAAAAAGTGTTTTGGGGGAGTTTGTGGGCTCACCATTCCTTGTGACATAATGTTTCTGCAGTGTGCTGATTGCTGGATAATTTAAGAAGTTTTTATCTGTTTTTATTAATGGGCTTTTGTGTCTTCCACTGCTGTGATATTGACATGTCCTAATGTAAAGAAGTAGAGTTAATTTAAATTAATCTTAATACTTTTGACTAACTTTTATTCCAGATTTTAATCCATGTAAGCATAGGATTTAATAAAGTTCTGTGTGATGTAAGATGGACTTCAGACTTACCATTTCCTGATTTCCAGCAAGAGTCACAGATGATATCAACAAGAAGAGAATAAGAAAAGGTCAAAGATCCCGGACATCAGTATTTAGTTCCCACTAAATACAGGGGTAGATAATAATGCAAAGAACAGAGGGGGCAGCACATATTAAAGCCTCAATTACCATGCTTCTACTGCACCAGTTAAATTACCCAAACAATGTATATTATTAATTGAAATACAACATAAAGCAGGACCACAAAGATTTTAGATATATTTCGGGTTTGCCTTTTTTTTTTTTATGAAAGTGAATTTCAATAAAAGTTCTTTTTTGTTCCCAGAAACCTGAACAGAGACTTTGTTAAAAAGCTTCCAGCTCTGAGATATTCAGCTGCAGAGACTGCAGTGTAAGGATTTAGATAAAGGGCAGATGTGGGACTGTTTACTGTTGAATGTTTTTTTGAAAAGCAAAGCAACTGCACTACATATCTTGCCTGAAAAAGAAAATATGGAACTTCTTAAGGATCATATGTATCCTCTTATGGTAGTGGCTTTTTGAAGAATATTCTATATGTGGTGCAAATAACAAAAAACATTGCTGCATTTTGTATACAGCAAACATCACATTTCAGGGTTAGTATAGGCAATAAATTTTGTCTTTCTCTATAAAAGAGATTACTTATAGTTTTGATGATTCATCAGTGCTCAGGTATGACCATTTCTGGAATTATAATCAGAGATGGTAGGAGATGTGGGAGAAGGGCTGTATGGACTCTACATGATGACATAAAAATGATGAGGGTGACTTCTGCAAGATAAGTGCCATGATTATTACCCTTTTATCCTATTTTCTTGCTGTACACAATAAAGTAGATACATGAAAAAATATCCCAGGTTAAAAATTTATTTCCATGTCTCAAAGAAGAAGAAAAGAAAAAGATATAGGGTAAAATTTTCAAAAGCATTGCACTGATTTAGGGTCATTTCTAAATGTATAGTGTGCATAGCAGCAGGAGTCTACTTCTCTAATTCTAATTTAAAGACACATAAGCAATTAAATATCTGCCATCTAATCCTGGGTGAGGTGAGTTCTGTGTTTAGTATCTAACTCCCCTTTCAGGCATTCACACTGAAATTAGACCCGTAAACATCTTTTTGTTTCTTATTGCTGTGTATCTAAAAGCCAAAACTTTTAAATAGGACTAAACAATTTGGGAGAAAATGAATTTGTTCCTAGTTTAGTCCTGTCTTATTTGCAGAGAAGATAAAATCTGACTTGTAGGTTTACTGGCTTAGAAATAACAGAAGATTTTCTGGGCAACACACAAGAATAGTTTGAAATGTTCAGTGTCAGCCTAGAGGACACAAATTGCATACAGCACAGATAAAAACAAAAAAACAACACTTTTTTTTTCAGCTCTACACATGCAGACACACATGCAAAGTCCACAGTGTCAGTGTAATTTATAAAACAAGTGGGTCTATGGCTTTGGTAGAATTTAAATTATAGTACAAAAAGTCAGCTTTATGATATTTAGGATGAAACATGTCTATGCTTAGAGGATGTAGAAATTTTACATTGTTCTTGACAGCCTCAGAAAGCTCTCCAATATTAAAAGAATAGCTCTCAGGTTTTGTAAAGGTTTTTCAGAGAAAAAAGGGGGAAAAAAAAGAGAGTGTAAACCAAACCATATCTATTTGGTTGCCAGTGTGACTGATTTTGTCTTTAAAAAAAACGAGTGTATAACAAACAGAACAAATAAAACTGGAGATCTGGAAAGTTATAGCGTGTGTGTAGCATCTAAGCTGCAACTTTGAGCACAGATTCAGCCAAGGTTAAGAGTTATCAAGCCAAATCTGAGTGTTGCTTTTGGTGCCTCTGACTCCACCATTGTTCCTCTTATGCACAGCTGCCCATCGAAGGTCAGAAGTTTGTAAATCCTGTGGCTCTATCCACCTTTTATAGTGATGAACACTGAAGTCTGGGGTTTTCTTGTAGTTCTCCATATAGAGCTCTTCTCTACTTAGGCTGCTCTGTTGAACTTTTGCTGTATATATTTTCCACAACACTTTTCCCCATAGAAACCAGGAATAATAACTTTTTAAAAAGCTGTGGAAAATATTTCAAATAGCACCAAGCTTCTACTGCTTCCCCCCTCCAAGTGTAATGGCAATAAATATTTAAAAGGGACAGAGAAGTTATTCAAAGACCAGGCTGCATTTTCCACTACATTAAAAAAATCAAAATAGAAAATAGAGTCTTTGCTATTTCATTAACATTTTTTGGCAAATATATTTTGTTTAGATAAAATGAGCAATGTGAAATCAAAACAAAAACCAGCAAACCTTTCTTTTTTTTAAAAAAAAAAGGCTGGAAGCATAAATAAAACTGATCTTGAGGTGGTGTCAATCTGACCTTTTTATATGGTGGCATGAGTCCTTTTGCTAATGGCAGAGGAAGATGTCAGCTGAATCCAGAGTAGCTTTTTGTGTGGACACTTCCAGAGTACAGTTACCCTTCCTTTCCTGTTTAGGGAGTTAAATAAACCAGGAAATTTCAAGTGGAAAGTGCTCAGATGGGAGCCATGGCAAATGAATCCATAACTGCAGCAGCTGTTTGGTCATCTCCCTCACATTGGTGAGTCCTAATTTATTAAAAGAATAGCTTTTTCCCTTTCTGTGTAAACAATTTGGTGTAAATGACAGAGCTGAATGACAATGAACCAGATTTTCATGTTTGGGTAAAGAAAAATGTAACCATAAATGCTACTCAATTCTGTCTGAAGTTATATGTATTTTCAGAAATATCACACGATAATGCTGTATTAGATGATAATTAGATGCCTTAAAGATTCTAATTTTTATCTTTAATGAAACAGATATATAGTGGAACTCAGAAGCTTTAAATCTACAATCTCTTTTCTAAAGCATTGAACTTTAATGCATGAAAGAGAAGGGGGGGAAAAAAAAAACAATAAAATGTAAATGCAAGCAAAAGGTTTCAAGTGCTATGGAGGACCTTAGAGAATGGTCTCAGTTGCTCAGTGTAATGCAGTGCTAATGTTTCAGGTCATTGGGAGATAATAAAAGGCAGTAATTTTCTCTAGATCTGAGGTTTCTGCTTTCTTATTTTCATAATCATAAGGTAAGAATCATCAGAGAAAAAGGAGCAAGCTGGTTGTGCAAATTTTTTGATGAGTTCTGCTAGTGTTTGGCCTCACCCATCCAATTACATTCTCAGCTCAGAGCTCACCATAATCCCTTTTGTGACATGAAAACATCTTTGACCTCAATCCATGGAAACAATTTGCTCCCTGTGGTGATCTAGATGCAACCCCTGGATTCTGCAAAGTCTCAGCAAATTGTGTCTCAGGGGCATCCAGCTCTGGTACCTAACAACTGAACATCTGTGCTCGAAATCACCCTGTGCTACCACATGTCCTGTGATGTACCACCCAGTCCTGGACCTTTGCTATTTGTGGCCATGAGTTGTAGGGATCAAGTGAAACTGTTGTGGTGCAAAATCTCAAACTTGGTATAACTTGATTCAATGGTACTGAAAGAAAATGAGCAAACCAACCAACCAATTGCATATAGGCTTTCCTGGAACTTCTTTCTCTCTAAGGAAGCCTATGCAATGTATTTTGCAGCCAAAAAATATGTAAATAAAACTGTAAATAAGTTATTGTATTGAAAACTATATTCCTGGTAGGAGCATCAAACGTGTTTTGAATTTTATTTCAAGTTTTAAAAAATCCATTTCAAAAGAAATGGATCCATGTGATCAAAAAGTGAGGTTTGCCCTGTATTTTAAGCAGTCTATTAGGGATCTAGGGTAAAGTAAAATATTTTTCTAGACTTCTCTCTTCTCTTCTGCTCAAAATCATGGAAGATGCACAAAATTATGTGGTCAAATTCAAATTATCCAAGATCAATCCAATAGAAACGAAAAGCTGAATCTCCACAAGCCTGCCAAAAATTAGACTACCTTGTCTAAATCAATTACTTCAGTCTGCTAATAGCCTATGCACTGTAACTCAGCCTCTTGGAATCTTACTGCTCCAATGAGGGGAAAAATGAAAATAAAAGCAAGCAGAAGAAATCCCAGGGGACTGTAGCTTCAGGAGGCGAAAAATTGGTGTTTTTTGCTTGCCTGTGTCTTCCCAGTTTCCTGCCCCCTTCAGCGTATGAGAAAGACAAGGAGAGTTTGTGCACTTCGGAAACTCGATAGGAGGCAGCAGCTGATCTTCCCATCACCAGCCTAAAAATAATCCACTCCAGGGCTTGGAGCGGCTTCACTGAGTGGAGGAAAATCCTGCCATCGGGATGATATTGATCACATAGCACAACCGAGTGACAATTTGGGTTGGTATTTTGTTTTTGTGTTTATGAAGGTAAGCCACAGAGTTTGATCTAACATTCAGCAACCAAACGGGGCATGCGATGACCCTCCCCCATTCCCCACTAACCACCTCCTCCTCCTCCTCCTTCCCTTTATATCTGTGGGACAGGGCTGCTCCTCGTTCTTTCCTGGGATTACTACTCCAATCTCTTTTTCCTTTTCCTTTTCCATTTGCAAGCGTTCTCAGCCTTTACCATCCCCTCCTGCTGATGTTTTGCTTTGCTGCTGCTCACGGGGTTACGTTTCTTTTTTTAAACTGTCCTGTCTCTTGGCATGTGGAGTTGAAGGTTTTACAGCAGGCAGTGTAGCATGCTGATGTTGGAAATCGCATTGTGCTAAGAAGCTTACCAAAAAAAAGCAAAAAAAGCAATGTATTAGATGTGTTAGACCCCTGCAGATGTTTGTGTGAAATGCTTTTCGGTGCCAATAGCCTGTTTAGCACCGCTGCTGTTGTGACTTTTCTCTGTGTTTGGAACCTGATCCAAAAACCTACCGAAGTCAATGAGATTCTTTGCATTGGCTTCAGCAACGTTTGGATCTGGCTGCTGGTATAGGGAAGTGAGTGATGTGAATGCCAACAAGTATCAGGTAATTCATCATCTTAAGGCCCAAGGTAACTGGGGCAGTGCTCAGCAAGGAAGCAGGATCTGTCTAGAATAGGTGCTCACAGCTGAAAGAGGAATAGAAAGGAAAATTGTCTTTAGTACAGGATCACTTTTGCTAAAACAGATTTTAAAGGGCCAGCACTTTTTGCCATTTCCTTAGCAGAAATCTTTGCAAGTGATGCATAGGCTATAGATCACATAGATTGAGTTAGGTCCAGTGCTTTTAGTCAGGTAAGAAGAACAAGCTAGTAGGTTCATGCTTAGAAAGGAAAAGATTCAGAGGATTAACCTAAAGAGTTAGGCCTTCCATTGTGCTTATCCAAACCTATACCTTCGTAATTTGTCCTTAGTTAAAATTTCCCCTGTGAAAATCAAGAAGGAAAGACAATTCTTGAGTTTGTAATGACTCAGTTAGTCCAAAGATAAGAACCAACTACTGTAAAACTCTTGAATACTTTTTCCATCCTGCATCTGTATGCATGCACATATCTATCTATCTATCTATCTATCTATCTATCTATCTATCTATCTATTTATCTATCTCTCTCCCTCTCTATCCATCCATCCATCTATCCATCTATATATGCACATATGGGCATATAATTCATATTTAAATCTGAACTGAGACCCAGGTATGCTCTGAAAGCTGATATATTTTAATTGGGAACTGCAGCAATTAGTTTATATTTTTAAAAATATAGGCAACAGAACTACTGAAATAAATGTTTTTCAAAATATTCTTATTTACCCTAAACAAGGTCCACCTGAGGAGTGTATTTATACTCTTTTCTTTATAGTCATAAGTCTCTTACAGAGTTTGGTAAACAGGGTGATATTCCAGGTAAGATGAAACTCTTGAATAGAAAAACTTTCCTGTCCACTTTAAAAGGCAATTAAAGGTAATTAAAACGTCTTTAACTAGAATTCTTACAGTTTTGGACACAGTGAGGATGTTCTTGTAACTTTCATGGAAACTTAAATTGTCTACCATTTTCCCATTGTCTTCTTCACAATTGCTCATGGAAAATATATCTCAGGAACTGGCTTAGTGCCCTGAGAATCCTTTTTCTTCTTCACAATGAATATTTATTCCTGAATCTATTTTTTACTGTTTTCTGTGTATTACATTATGACTATGTCTGTACCCTTAAAATAACCAGAATTTCTCAGCTTGACAGTGATGGGGATTTTAGCATGGAAATTTAAATACTTAAAAGAGATACATTTTTTAGCTCTTTCATTGCAGGGTGAACTGCTGCTCAGATAGTTCATAAAGTAAAGGTAGTTTTAAAGTAAAACAATAGGGAGTCAGACTCTCAAAGTATATAAAGAAGATATGATACTTGCCTTGCAGTGGCATTATCATGGGCCCATCCTCCTGATTGTTCTTTCCATTCCCTTCCTCTGTGAAGTTTTGCTTGTGGCTTTAGCTTGTTGCTGACTGCTCAGCAAAAGCCATTCTCAAAGGGAGAAAGAAGAAGCACCTCTGAAAATTTGTGACCATTTCTAGAGTTTGTGAAGACTGAAGTTAAAGTGAGCAATTTGTCAATAACTTGGAAGGACAAAGACCTTCCAGCCTGCAAGTGTTAAAACAACAACAAAAAAATACCCATACCTGGTACTTGGCACCCCTATTGTGATGCTGAATGTAGCTAGACCCCCTCAGACAACACATATCTGTTATTGAATGGTCTTTGTCACATCACTGCATTTCCTCTGACTGAAGTGCTAGGTTAGACCTGCTATGCTTGGCATCATTGCTATAAAGTATAACTTTCTTGCTGCAATTAGTAGAGAAGCAAATATATTGTGATGTACACCCTTGAGTGTAATCATCCCAGCATAATTTGGTTGTCTACTGTGTTCAACAGGAAGGGAAATTACCATTGGGGAAGCCATTTTATTTATTTTACAATGTTTTCTTGTTACATGAGTATATGAGGATCTCAGCAGTTATTCTGAATGGCTGCTACTACCCTATGAGAAATAGTGGTCAATAATGCCAGATGACCAACAGATTTCAAAACAACTTGCTACCCTTTCACTTGCTCTATCCTGAATATTCATGTTTGGGTTATGAATTTTATTATTTTAATGTAGCAGTCAGAGTGCTCCCATTTTTTTCAGACATTGCTGTTTGCTAGACAAAGTCATCTGCCTGTAAAGAAGCCTTAAGCTCCAAAGGTTCCAACCTGAACGTGTACTTAGAGAAAGGCCTTTAGAATTTATATGAGAAGAAGAGACCTTTGCTTTCTTTGATCTCTCCCTGAATATTATTGTGGACTAAAAAAAGTCTGTCTCCTTATCTTTGGTAAGGATAAAATCACCTTTGGCTACACTGAGTGAAACCTTGACTTAGTTCTGTATTCTGACTTGCTTTGGACTAATTCAAAGATCTTCAGCAGGGCTGTACATGACAGGGCTAGACTGTTGTTTGGTGTGGTCAGCATTCTGTCTTTGACAATGATCAATAACTGGTGCTCAGGAAAAATATAAGAAGTCTTCAGTGTGTTTGGTTATATACTTGCACAGTACTCAGCACTGAGAGCAACAAGCAGCACTTCCTTGCACAGTCAAGGAACTCACCTCTCTACAGGTCTAGTTCTGACTGAAGCCCAGTACTGGCTTACTAGAAGAGTTAAAGCAAATATAAGAATAGTTAAATTATTATTAAGGGAACAAAATTCATCAGTGATCAGTCATAAGCATTCCATCTTCCTTTCTAAATCCAGCTGCTGGTTTTGATGAGTTTCAACAGAAAGCACAACTCTAATTCTTTATGTTTTTTTTTCTAAATGTGTTGTTCTTCCATTTCACATTTTGATTTCCTGAAGTGAAATCTTACAGTCTTACAGAAGAGGAGGGAATAGTCACTTTTCACTCCACCTTTCGCTGCTATCTGCAGTCAAGATCTTCCAAACTGCCTTCATTTCCAGGCTCAGTTTTTTGAGTGAAAATTTTCAAAACTGGGACTCATTAAAACTCAGTACAGCTGAAGCCTTTTAAAATTCTTCAACGTTTTTAGCATTATTAAAGATCTCTTTAGTCTTAACTCCCAGTTATATTATTTGAAAATATAGCTTAGAGTCTCAAATTAGTCTGAAGCTTTTGACTATTCTACCTGCACTGTTTGTAGCCCTAGGAATGCATTCATCTGTAGCTAAACTGAATTTTTCAGCTGTGGGGTCTGAATGTTGGCACAAGAAATTTTGCCATCGTGTTATCAGATTTTCCTTTGAAGAAGACTGAAGATTCTGCTGTTTCCTTGGGTGACCAACTGCATCTAGAAACATGTCATGGTCCAATTCCTGCTAACACTGGTGCATCTGCAAGCGTTGTTGTAAAATGCCCTATGCTATCTAGAGAAATCAAGGACCTACTCATGGGCAAAACTGTTGCATCAGATCTGTGTTCTGCACCAGAAATAGATAGGAAGGGAATCATAGAGTGGTTTCTTGCTTCCTGTGAGGCACACTAGAGAAAAAATTATATCTTAGAGCTCTAAGGGACTGCAGTGTATTTTCATACACCCTCTTGAAGATGGAGAGAACTACTAGCAGCCTGTCTGTCTAAACACCAGAAAGTATCTAGGAAAACAGGTATACATCAACAGATGCAGAACATGAGTCCTCCACTTTCAGTTCATTTGTAGCATCACGTTGATAGACAAATGGATGGAAGAGAGGATGCAAAGGAGGGAGGAAGAAAAGAAGGATGGAAGGGAGGGAAGAAGGCAGGGGTTGAGGGAGGAAAGCAGGTAGGAAGGCAGGCAGGAAGGAAGGCAGGCAGGAAGGATCATGAAGCTGTTAATGCTTCTACAATTCTTACCTTCCTATTTTCTATCAGTGCCATACTGCACTAGATAAGTGTCCTGAAGTGGGTGCTGCTGAAAAGGGAAGTTGTAGCTGGTGAACATTTTGTGGAGCTAAATCAAAAGCTGCGTTGGGTCAACCCAACATCATGACACTGATGAGAATGCTTTGATAGCTTTTAAGCCTGTGGAGGTTTAGTGAACATGGTCACTAGATGCCCTGATCAATGATGATGTGTTTTCTGTGTTAAAAACTTGGCAATTTATTGTGAATTATCTAATTGCATTGTCAAAGCAATATTTTTTATTTTCTTGGTTTTTTTTTTTAACAAACTTACCAGCCTAGGCTCCTTGATTTTCTATCTCATTTTAAGAGAAGACCACTAAATTCTACATCTTTTTTGAAATGAACCTGTAACAAAAGTATTGTGAATAGACTGCTTATACTTCTGAAAGTTATAATCAGGATGATGGGCACTGTCTCTATAAATTGGTATTAACAATAGGACCAGATTCTTTCTTCAGCCCTGCCAGGCAGTTGGTTTTAGGTGTGTTGTTGGACATACTCCATCACAAAATGAGGCACAGCACAGGTTCTTGTGAAGATGCAGATGAGATTCTTGAAAGATGCATCTTTCTTGAGAGCTTTTAGGAACTACTGTTTGAGGTGTGATATGAAACCTCTCCAAACTGATGGTATGTCCTAGCTAGCAGATAGTACTCTCCATGCAGTTAATAGTCCTTTCTTTCACAGGAATGTCTACTGCCTATATTCCATCTCCCTTCTAGAAAAATGGGAAAAAACAACAGTTCCCATAGCTTCTCTTGGACATAGTTTTAATATTTTCTCCCAGATTTATTTTTGACTAAAAGCCAAAAGCTACACTGGAAGTCAATGATGCAGTGGTCATTTGAACCCCGGATCCTCCTGCCTTTCAGTACCAATCCAACAGCTAGACCACAATAGCATCTTACAGTATCTCAGAAAAAGAGTCCTGCTTGTGGGAAAGGGAGGGAAATTCCCAGCAGAACTCCCTTGGACTTCTGACCTTCGATAAAAATGAGGAAACAACACTTCTGAATTTCAAGATATTATCATTACCATTCTGTTTCTGTTAAAGGAGACATGCCAAGCTTTTACAAATTAAAACCAAAGAGTCTCCCTGTAATTTTTTTAGAGTTCCATATTAATTTTACTAATAATTCCTCAGTTTATTCAGACAGAATTCATATTAATGGAATTTTTATGTTACTAGTTATATGCATTTATGATCATCATTTTCTAAAAAATAATAGGATGGTGGTGGTCATATCTCTATTCATTACAGAGAATGGGGCAAGTTCTTCATCAAATTGTGTTCTACTGAAGATTGGGTTGCCCATCAGCTTTTGCACCACAGTAAGTACATGTATGCATTTTTGCAGGATGTGGTCCACCATATGGCTCTGAGTTATGCTTAACTTCTGGCAAATCTCAGACCGTAAACTGCTGATGTGTTTGGAAAAGGGACTGCATTTATCACATTCTTTTCAATGAAAGTCCTTTATAAACATCATGGATGTAATTCAGTATGGATTATGCTTTTCAGATCCAGCATAAAGTTAGTCAAAAGCAAAAAGGGGTTTTAGCAGATGTTCAAAGTACCTCTTTGAAGTCTATTCTTTTGAAGACCTAGGTTTCTGTTCTCTCTGTGAGAATACTTGAGTAATTTATGCTTGAGTTGTTTAAACAACGAGGCTCATAGAACTTATCAGAACTATTTGAGGAAAGAAAGCAAGCAAGCATTTTTTTCCTCATTCAATTAACTTTTTTTTTTTAAACTGTGTTTGTGCGTTTTTTGCACATCTATATTGTTCTAATTCTGCAAAACATCAATGCCAATGTTGTTGCAGAAAGATGCATTCACCAAAGTATACATATATTTTATTGAATTAAATATATTCTTTGAATTTTAGTATGTAAAATTTGGAAAAAACTATGAGAGCAGAAGAATTTACACAACCTATTCTGCAGCACTATATTCTTGTGTATAAGTTTCAGGCAAAGAAACCAGCAAGTAAATATTTTGTTTACCATTTTGTTTCATCTTGTTATAAAGAAGAATTAATAAATAAATGATAGACAGATTGATAAAAGCCAGAAGCTGGCCACAAATCTGAGCTATGCTATGGCCCATACTCTTCAAACATGAATGCATGAGCTTATCTTGGTGTACAAAGATAAGCTCATAAGAAATCATGGAAGTCAGAGAAGTTTTTAGATGATGCTAAGCACGTGCCAGAAGGATTTGCAGGATCAAGCATAAATGCTGATTTACTGCTTATGTAATCTTCAATACAACCTACTTTGATTAAGAATTTGGCAGCTATCAGTAACGACTAGTGTACAGGACCATTGTTGTTCTATGGGACAATGAAGAAATACAAGATACTGGTGAATGCAAAGCTGCCACTTTACAAATATCAAAGGTTCAAAGCTTGCACTGAAGATTTAGTGCAACAAGTCTTATCAACAGAAGTGTTGCATGGATAATGTTAGATCATCAAAAGAAGCAGTAACACACAAGTCAGCTTATATGCATTTGCCTTTTTTTAAGAGAAACTAAAAGTTATTTTTTAAGAATTTTTTCGTCCTTTCTCTATATTCTCATAAAGAACTTGCAGCACAACATTTATGTATAAAATTAAAATTAGAAGTTGTGTAATGTATTAAATATCCTAAACAGTAAATTTAACAGCAGCAGCCTTCATTCTAATATGCGTACACATCTACCCAAAAGCATTTCCAAATTACAGCTCAATTATTCTCTATGGGTTGTTCAGCGTGCTCCTTCTGTATATCTTTATTTCTTTTGTGTTTAGCTAAAGGGAATGCTGGAAGATTTGGTAGTCAACTCTTCTCTCTTTTTGTAGCAGTCAGAACTTCTGGAAGCGATGACTCTTGCATTTTGTGGCAACGACAATGCTTCAGCCTACAATATCAGTGCTGGTGTCCTAAGAAATGTCTGCTTTGTGGATGCTCTCAACTTGGTTCCTCATGTCTTCTTGCTCTTTATCACCTTCCCTATTTTGTTCATTGGTGAGTTATTCTGTGGAACTGTGCAATCCTATAAACACTTGAACATGTATTCATACTCAGTTGTGTTTATATGGGCTTGAAAGCCTGTAGTGCAAACCACAGGATGCTTTCTATTTATTAGTTTTAAAATAGTAGAGTGAGAATGTCTTGACCCAGATGACCCAAAGCTGACCTTCCTGAAATGGTGGGAATTTTCTATACAAATCTGAACTAAGGAGCATGAAAAGATGGATGAGAACCAGAGAAATCACATCCAAATGCTTTGAGATTTCTCTCTGGAGAGTTTTTCTTCAGATTTGAAATTAGCAACTTGCAACTTTAGCTATTATTAGATATTAGAAAATTAGGACAATGAGTCTGAATGCCCTTCAAGTTATGTGGATTTCAGAGAATATCAAAAACGTACAACTTGGATCTAAGGCTAGGAGAAGTGTAGGAAACTTTTAAAATGGAATGATTACTTCTTTTGCCAACACTGATAAACAGAAATAGAGGAAAGGAGATAATGTTTTCCAAGAGGAATGAAAATAAGAAATGATAAATCTCTCCTGAAGAATTTAGTACAGTTGAGTGTCTCTAAATATTCTTGAAAAAAAAAAAAAAACCAGCCCAACATTTAAACTAGTACTCTAATGATGCTTTTTATATATAGTGGTCTCTTTGTCTTAGTTATTTGCAATGAGGAAATAAATGCAATTGAATACTTTTCCAGAGCTGTCAAACAGTGACATTCTAACTGATTGTAGGAGATAAAGAGACTTGAATAACTGTCAAAAAAGCAATAGGTGTTAATAAAAATAAATATTCTCTTGACAGCTGCATGAGAAATGGCATGTCACTTTGTCCATGTCACCTTCCTGGTATCATGTAGACAAAGTGATACATTTCTTCCACAAGGAAGACTTGAATTTGGGACTAGATTTGAGCTAGAGCTTTAAGGACTTCCATTATGCAAAAAGAACTTGAAGTGATTGAATAATAGGCTACAGGAACTTGAGAGTTAAAACACTCAGTACCTAGCAATCAAAGGTATGACAAGATTCAGTGACTGAAAACTAATTAAATAATTAAGCAAGGGAATAGGAAACAAGATCTAACAAAAGAATAACCAAAGCCTACAAAAAAAAAAAAAATAAAACCAAAACCAAGGGCTATGGAGAACTCTCTCCAACAGTGCTAGATCTTTATGCCAGTGCTGGCTCTTCCTTTGAGAAGAGATCCAAGCCAAACTTGACCTACAGGGCTTTCTGCAGAAGTGCCTGATGGAAACTCAGTGCAAGGTCTGAGGGCAGAGGTAATCTTTTGCAACCTTCTGTGTTAGGCATCAAGTTGTAGCAGGCTGCTTTAATATTTTTACAGGTATTAGCCAATTAATTTTCAAATAGCATTGCAGCCACTGAAAATTCCCTTTGCTTTCTAACCATGATAGGAAAACAAATAATATCTTAAATTACATGTTAGCTATGTATGTATGTATGCAGTTTGTGGTTTTCTATTTTGTACCTTGATTATGAGGACAAATAATTGTTGAACAGAGCATTAAAAGCCAGCTGGAGTCCACAGTATTGACTGAATCCAAAACCAAAGGTTGCTGGTGAACCACGTTTGTGCAGATGTATGGGCAAAGAGGAAATAAAAATGAAAATTGGCTTGGAAGAGACAAATATAGGAGCAAGGTCAAAGAAAGCCAAATTAGTTTAGGAAAATCTCAGGAAACTATAGCAAATACTTGAGATAGATAAGGAGAGGAGAGAATATATTGTTCATGCAGCACTTTGCTTCTTAAACAAGAATGAAATGGTGAAATCCTGATAGTTTACAGGGATGAATAAACCTGGGCTTTGATTTATGTGTTTCTGAGTCACCTGATGAGACTCTAGGCATGGTGAGATGCTGCATCCTTGTGTATCAAAACCATATTCTGGATTTTAAACTCAGTTCTGCGGTTACTGAAAGAAACAGATGCAATGCTCGCTGCCCTAGTTAACTTTGGTTTTGTTGATGGTTTGTTTTGTTTCTTTACTTCCTTGGAATGTGCTGTTCTTGGGATTCTCTATGGGCTTTGGGAAGTCTGTCAGGGAATACCATCAGCTGCCTTACAGTAAAAGGGACATGTACAGCCATGTGGGGTGACTCAGGACAGCCCTGTACCATGGAGGGAAGGGCCAGAGGCCAAAGCAGTATAAAGGACCAGGCTCACCATCATGAGAGGCTAACTTCTGATCAACCCTCAGCTCCTTGGTCCTTGGACACCAGGTCCTTGGTGTCCTGCTTCTTGCCAGGTGGCTGGCTCCAGCAAGGATCTTGCCTGAAAAGGATAGATGCCATCTGAGCTGATGACATGGCAATAGGCTTCAAGAATAATTTGCTGAAAGAATGAGCTGAGTCCTGGTGCTGTGCTGGGAGCTTTAATGTGCCAGGAACGCACTGGGCAAGGAGGCTGGCTGTGCCTAGGGAGCTGAGACTGGGAAACTGCCATCCAGCATCCCCTGAGACAGACTCCCAACCAGGCTTGGGACAGAGAGAATTCAGTTTATTGAGGTAAACATGTGTCTTTGAGGCCTCATTGGAGAATGCAACTTTTGTATCAGTTGGAAACTTTGCCCACTCTTGCCTGTGATTAAGCAAACCACCATGACACCCTCACTTAAGATCTGCAGTCCCTGTTGTGTAAGAGTGAGATGTTTCTTTTGGTTTTCTCATCTTTGTTCTTCTTTAGGGGCCTCTTAGGGAAGTCTGTTGTCCTGTTACCTGCAGGGTCAGATCTAAATTATCGGGGGCTACGTGGCAGCTTAGACACTCGTGGGTCTTCTTATTAGTAACAACAGCTCCCAGAGTCTTGCAGGGTTTTTGTGTTGATTATATACTACTGAGTGTGACCTATGGGAACTCACTGGCTGGCTGTGTGATAACCTTCCTCTTTCACCACTGTTGTTTCCCAGGCTGGGGAAGCCAAAGCTCCAAAGTCCAGATTCACCACAATACGTGGCTGCACTTCCCTGGCCACAACCTGCGCTGGATCCTGACCTTCACCCTCCTGTTTGTCCACGTGTGTGAAATAGCAGAGGGCATAGTTTCTGATACGTAAGTCACCAGGTTGGGTGGACAGCCAAGCTAACTGCATGTGTTAATGTAGAGTGTTTTAAGTGTGATGGGCTGGCTAGTAAGGCACAAGGAGTTTTTCCCCAAATAAGGCAGGGCATCATTTCATGAACTCTCCATATTTTAATAAGATGAAGGTAAAAATAATTATTCTTAGCACTTAGTTATTCTCCTTTCAAGTTGCAAGGGCAAGTAGATATTGACAAAAATAAAAGCATTCTCAGGGAAAAAATATTCTTGTCTCTAGGAAAGTCATGTTTGTCCTCTTTAATAGATTAACAGAATGCCTAGGAATATAACAACAGTGAAAAAAAAGACACAAAATTCACTAATTTCTACCTCATTTGTTTTCAGACAAATGAAATCTCGCCATCTGCATCTCTTTCTGCCAGCTATAATGGGATTTGTGGCTGCCACAGTATCCATAGTCTATTACCATAATATTGAAACATCTAACTTTCCAAAGTTATTGTTGGGTAAGTCTTAGTCTGATATTTATGTACTTTTAAAAAACCCAGTAGTTCAGCCCAAGCTGGCTTATATAGATTGAAAAAAATCATGAAAAGTGTGAGAATATTGCAAAAGAATAATTCTTTGTTCTTCAAACTATTATTATTGTAGGAGTTGTTGCACCTTTTATAGGGTATACACTGTTTTAAAAATGTCTTAAAACTTCTTAAAAACGATCACAAAGGGAAAAGCGTCGTATACCTGTTGTATTTCTAGCAAAAGATTTTTAGGTATTTTTTAATGCTGCTTATTATTTTGAAGAAAGAACTTACCTCTTTATTCAGAAGGGATGCTTTAAAAGGCCACTTATAATAAACTGATCACAAACCGTATTGTGGAGGTGGCTGTTGTTTCTCAGCATCCTTTGCAGTTGATTCTGAGATTACCCAGTCTGCTCTCTCAGTCAGGATATGGTCAGAAGAATTTGATTAGACATTGTGGGATAATGTTTCATGCAAGTATATTGTCCAAATTCCCTACAACTCAACAACGTGAGCAAGCCATCAACAGATATAAGCCAGGATGCAAGATCTAATTAATAGAGTCATAGTATCATTAAAGTTGGAAAAGACCATCAAGTCCAACCATCAACCCAACCCTACCATGAACACTAAACCATGTCCTGAAGTGCCACATCCACACATTTTTTCAACCCCTCCAGAGATGGTGACTCCACCATCTCCCTGGGCAGTCTGTTATTTTAACTATATGAATTATTTTTCAAAATGAGCATATTTCTATATGCTCACATAGGATGCACTTTGCCTCTTCAAAGGGGTGATATGATATTTGTCAAGTTAAGTGACTTTTACTTCATTTTAATAACAAAGTTCCCCTTCAGATTACCTCAGTGGACTTTTGTAATTGTGTGAAGACCCACCGTTGTGGATCTCTTTGAAGGGTGATGATCCAGGAAGGAAAACAGTGATTAAGAAAAAAAGAACCATGCATGTTCATCTGTTTTACAGCTCTCTTTCTTTACTGGATAATGGCTTTTGTCACCAAGACAATCAAGCTTGTCAGGTACTGCCAGGATGGTGTGCCTTTTTCTCAGCTGCGTTTCTGCATCACTGGAATTCTGGTCATTCTCTACGGGCTCCTGATGGCCGTGGAGATCAATGTTATCCGAGTTAGGGTATGTATATTCTCAACTGTGATCATTAAAAATATAATTATATCCTAGGAATTCTTTTTTGTTGTTGTTCAGATAGAGACAGGTGGTACCAGTAGACTACAGAGCTGTGTCCATATCCCATAGTGTTCAAATTCTTGCCAGTTATGCTGTCAGAATGGAAATGCTCCTATTTACATGCAAATTTATATTTAAATTCAATGTATAATTACCTCTGCATGCAAATTTGACACTGTAGTGGTATCATACATAATTTTTACTAAAAATTATTGTTAATAAGCTAATTCCTGAGCACATGCTGTCTATTTTCTCCTCTCCAGAGGTATGTTTTTTTCATGAACCCTCAGAAAGTAAAGCCACCAGAGGACCTACAGGACCTGGGGGTGAGGTTTCTGCAGCCATTTGTCAATTTGCTCTCAAAGGCAACTTATTGGTGGATGAATACTCTCATTATATCTGCTCACAAGAAACCTGTGGACCTGAAGGCGATCGGAAAGCTTCCAATTGCAATGAGAGCTCTGACAAATTATGTTTGTCTCAAAGAAGCATATGAGGAACAAAAGGTAACAGAAAATGTCCATGTCACTGTTTGGCCCAAGAAATTATAGCGGCCCTTCAAAATTTTTTTGCTTCTATGAAACCTTACTTTTAGGAATTTTTATCTTAGGACTGTTTGTTCCAAGGTGAAAATTGGCCTAGAAAGTTCCAATCTGATGGTTACTGTTCGGTTTTAAGTGAATTTACAGCAGGGGAGAGTTGCCAGGTTGAGAGCAACTGGAAACTAAAACCATAACAGTCTAATCACTCACTAGACTTCATTTTAAAAGTGAAAGCTTTGTTTAAATCTTAGCTATTTGTGACAGCATCTTAAATTAGAAGACATTCTGTCCCTAGTTTCAGCTGGAAACACTCATCTTAATTTTTTTCTCCACAAAGAGAAATAGCCAAAAACACACATTAAGAATAGCCAAAACACCAGTGTCTTGTCAACAGCATTTTAGTCACCAGTCTGAAACACAGCACCATACAGGCTGCTAGGAAGAAAATTAACTCCTTCCCAGCCACACCCAGGGCAAAACCAAAGTTGGGCAAACTTTGGGCAGGGCAGGAGTTTCCAGAGAAATTTCTGGATGCATTTAGGCAAAGCTGTAGTGTTTCATTTGTGCTTAAAGCTGGTGGTTTCTGCAAAAGAAAAAAGAAAGAATTTGTTTTGCAGAAAGGGGAAAGGATTCAAGAGCCTGCCTCCTTGATTTGTATAAGTTCCTGAATATAAACAGGGAGAATACAGACATTCAGAGGCCACTTTGGGAAATGTAGCATGTAGGACAAAAGCAGATAAATCCCAATCCTGCACACACCAGGTAAACAGGTTTCCATGCCATGTAGAGTTTAGAACTGCAATGTGAGGAGAAACCAGGAGGAGCAACTCTCTGCTCCAAGGAAATGATGGAGCTGCAGGCTCCTTTCTGTACTCCCCAAAATGAAACCATAGTCAGTACAATTGTTTGTATTTTAATAGTTTTAGGCTGCTTCTCTTTCCTTTTGTAGTCAATGCTTGCAGGAACTAGAGACTAGAGACCAAGACACTTCTGCTGCAAGCAGAAAACTCCTGAGTCATTGGAACTGAGCTTTCCATATCAAAGGAGAAGTGCATCCCTTCTTGTTCTTGATGCCTAAATCCTGCTTAAAGATACTAAAGAATCTTAGGCACCTACATGTCCTGAGGATCTGAGTCTCTGTGCCATTCTTAATGACAGGCATGATTACAGGGTGCAAGCATTTCATTTACATCTGCAGATACTGTGTGTGCCTGCACAAATACATAGTTCAGGTGTCAAAAGGCATTACTTGTGCTATTGCTCATGGGTGTGAACACAGATCTTCAGTGTATAGCTTCCCTTGGTGTGTGTTGTGCATGTATGAAGACCATACAGTTCGATGCACCTACCTTTATAAAGCTAATTACATCAGATGTTTTGGTTTCTGTAGCTAAAGTCGAGATTACCACAGCCTCTAGCCCATTTGTGCTAATATTCAAAACAAGGCTGAAACCCCAAAGTAAATTGATACTTCATAGATAAAGTTAAAGTAAGCCAAAGGGCTACAAGCAATCCAAAGAGCCAGGCAGTGGAACTCCCTGCAGTTTACTCTCATGGAGAAATGTGTTGGTTTGCACATAGCTGGGTCAGAAAACAGCCACAGAGTTCATAAAATTCTTCAGGTGAAGCACGGTCAGCAAGCTGGAAGAGATGATATGTCACTGTCTCTGCTGCCAGAGTGATTTTCACACTAATCTTCCACAGTGGTTGAGGGGATCCCCCCCAGCATCCTCTGCATTAAGTGGGGTTACCCCTGCCTGTGCCTGGAGACAACTGATCTCAGCTGTGCTTCATGGCCCTGCAGAAAGAAGGCTTTTGTTCCTTTCCAAACCCTCCTTATCATGCCTTGATGAAAGATGCTGAACGTGACCATGAATACTCTGTGTTGTAAAGTGCCTTTGAAATAGCTCACATGATGTTGTCTTGCTATCTTTCCTGCATATTACAAAACTTGAACCCAGATGAGTTTCTCTACCAAATACTAGCACGAGGAAGATGAGACAGGTTCAATTTTGATGATTGTTTTCCAAACCTGTGTCCCAAGCATCTAGTGTCAACTAGTGGGTCTGAGATTAACTTTTGTGGGTGATATATGCTGTTAAAATAGCATATTGCCACTTGTGTATCCATGAAGCCTGTGAATATTGGATTCAAACTTTTCTTGTTTTGTTTGATGTCAGTGGACAACTCCTGAAATCCATATTCAACAGAATTTTTTGGGGTCCCACCATATGAAGGTTTATCCACTGACATGAGACCTAAGTGATTTCTCAGTGACAGGTCTGAATTTACTCTTCTCTTCCATGTTCTTTTCCTTTTTCAAATTTTCATCAAGCAGTTTGTAGTTCTATGTCATTTTTTTTCAAAACATCAAGTAATTTGATTTTAATATCACTTTCATGCTACATGGTGAGCAACATTCTAATTGGCTATTAGTCTGGTAGTCACTACTGCAAAAGGCATTCCCACTCTTACAGTAAGATACAGGTAATTTGTTACTGGTTTTATAGATTGTGTTTGGCAACAGCATAACACAGAATTTCATAACAAAACAACATAGCATATATTCTTGCAAATTAGAAGACACTGTAAAACTACAGGTAAAAAAGCTCTTTTGGTAACTGAACTCACTTAAACATGCAGATTGAGTTTTCTTCCTAAACAAACCATTGGCAAAGAACCACATTATAGTTGGCTTTCCTTATCTCATATTTATTTCCTGCTGTTAGTAAATTTTCTAAAAAGTGGACATGGTATATTTTCTTGCTTCTCTGGGCAGTCTCCTACAGACACAGAAATAGCTCAATTTACAGTATTTTTATAATACCTTTCTAAGAATTCTGGAGTAATTCTAACTGGGGATAGGAAGGTTGCTCATGCAGAATAAGCGCTGGCGCACTTGATACATAACAGTTTAGAGCCACAACCTTAAATTCATATATTCTCTTTAATACAGGGTCCCTTTTCCTACTCTATTAATGGGCATTTGGGCTGGAGATAAAGAATTCTTTAATACACTTCAGAAGATAAATAAGCCCTTAATAACATGCAATGAAACTCAGCCAAATTTTTGGACCAGTGTCCTGTATGAGGGCAGGGTAGTACCTGTCACACAGTCCCTTCCCAGATTTGATCCTGTTCCTGTTATTGCTTGGATTTTTTTATTTGTTTCTATACAATTTGTTTAGATGTTTCAACAAATATCCCAAAGTAGATTTAACACATTGATATTACATTTGCTTTACCCCATCAACCAAACTCCTGTGTAATTTGCTCTGACAGTCAATAGCAAGTTTTACTTGGGGGATGTTGTAATAGAAAATGCCATTTTTTAGCATCAAGGACCACCAGAATTTCCCATACTTGCTATTCATATCCCACTGTGGATCTTACATGTTATGGCAAAAAGAGGAGCAAAAAAAGTGTGTTAGCTAGAAATCACAGCCTGGTAATTCACAAAACAACAAATGCTACCAATTGTACCCACAAAAATAATCTTTGCAAATTTAAACAAACACTGAGATGCATAATTGTGTAAACTCCTTTAAATTCACATTTGTCTTGCTGCAACTCTTCCCTGTCTTTAGGACAGCTCTCCTCATTTTCTGTAACTGGATCATTTTTAACATTACATTTGAAGATTGTTTTCCTCACTTTCCAAAAGGAAAGTACATTCTTCCAGCCTCCTGTGCCCAGGATGAGAAGCTCTTGGCTTCAGGTGGCTTCCCAGGCCACTGCCACAGAGGCTTTAAAGGCACTGGGAAAATGCAGAAAATAATCATTGTGGCCATAACATTTTTTTTTCTGATGCAGAAAGACCAGACAGAGATTTTTATTTAAGTCTTATGACATTGGCCAAACTTTCAGTTATGAGTTTATTGAAACATGTCAATGGTCATCATAGAGCTATAATGAAGGTGATTGACAGATCATCCTTCAGCACCTAAATAAAGGCTAGAGCTGGCACATACAACATACTATACAGTAAACCTGTAACACTGGGACTCCAGAACCATTCTGGAAAAGAGTTTAAGTTTAGAAGAAAAATCCACTCTTCTTTCTCCCCACTCCCCAATACATGCTTCAGCTAATTTGAAGTCCTGATTAAAAAAGAAGAAACAACAGTGTTTAGGAATAGAGATAATTAGATAATTTAATTTAATTTGTGGGTTTTTCCAATGAAAAGTAAACAGATTTCATGCAGTGATGAAAGTTCTGTGAATTGTAGCAGTAGTGAAACTGGCAGTAAAATCTTATTAAAGAAATAAGGATTTACCATTGCCATTTACCAAATTTGCCCAGAATGGTACACACATTTTTTTCAAAAGACAGCAGATGTGTTTCCTAATCAGTTAGCTCAGCTCCCATCAAGCTGTTAAAGTGCAGATTGCTTATTTGAGGAGTATGACTGTAGCCCCTGTAGTGCCGTCTAGCTCAAAACCCATTAGGCAACAAATTCAGAGCCTTTTGTCTGAGAAACTCACATGAGGTCCTTGTTCTCCTTCCCTCATCAGAAGATGCAGTTTCATTCTGTCATCCCACTTTCTGAAAGGTTAGCTCTAATTTGTCCCTATGCTGCTTATTTCTCTGTACTGTGTTCCTTGGCATTGGGTATGGCCAGCCTGGCCTGGTCTCCAGAAGCCAGAGGGCCATCTGGCCCTCCTATACACTTGCACGTTTTTTGGCACTATGCTTATATTCTGTCTCACTGCTGAAGTGGCAAAAAAGGAAAAACAGAGAAAAGAGGAAGAAAGATGAGGCAGCCAGGCAACATAAAGGCAGACTTGCTTTTCTTTGGTTAATTTTCTGGGGAGGGGGGGTTGTTATTACCAGGCTATACTTAAAATGTCTCTGTGAACATTCAAGAGGGCTTGGCTTGAGTTATGACTTGCAGGCATCTGTGCTACTTGAAAAATGGCAGATGCTTTTTTAAAGTGTCAAAAGCTGCTGCCCGAAGCACAAGGAAACACTCAGCAGACCACGGATCTGTTAAGAAAAATTCTTTCTTCTTTAGATTGAAAGGACCTCAGAAATATGTGAATTCCTCTGACTAGATACAGCAATATCCACTGATTAGTGTTTTAGGGCAAGAGTCACGATGCTGCATAGATTCACAGAACTGAAAGCCAGAAAGGACCCTTAGGTGATTAAATCCTACCTCTCAACCTAGCCTGTTACTTTCATCTTCTTGAGCATAGTTATTAGTGATAGGCTGAAGTGTGTCCTTCTGGAAGGCATCCAAAAGATAGAAATAAATCCAGACAAATTAAATTAAACTATGTTTCTATAGGTGTCTGTCTGTGTTTTTTCCTTCAATCCCTTTCTCACATGAGAAGCTGGATCAAGTGGTTTCACACCTACTGTGAAAGTCAAGATTACCCATATGAGCAAGGGCTTGAAAGGTCAGACCTTTTCCTGAGTGCACAATGAGAAGCAATGGCTATGTGCCAGTATGATTAATCTGTATTTGCATTCCTGTGTCCACAGGTTCAGAATAGCGTTAGGATTTAGAGGTGAGGAACACAGTTACCAAGAGGATGCAGAATTTGAATTTGCTGTGAAGAACATCTGAAATCTGTGATACCTACAGCATGTTTGCTACCTCATCTACTTGAAAACACCCCTCTGCAACTATTTGACACCCAGACAGGAGTGAAATGGAAGTTGCCATGTACAGCCAGGGAGGCCTCTTCTTGGTGCATTGATACCTGTTTCTCTGTTTTCCAGAAAAAGGTGGCAGAGCAGCCCAACCGGAGCCCCTCCATATGGTTAGCCATGTACAGTGCTTTTGGACGACCAATTCTTCTCAGCAGCACGTTCCGTTACTTGGCTGACTTGCTGGGCTTTGCTGGGCCATTGTGCATTTCTGGCATTGTCCAGGGCTTCCAGAACACAACCAATAATACAAATACAACAGAAAAGGTAACCTGACAGCATAGATTGAAAGACTTTGTTTTCGTAGTAGCTCTGGATTCATATCGGGTATTTA
>NW_008622027.1:0-2752 GCF_000691845.1 Merops nubicus
TATAGAGTCTGTTTCCGTACGTCAGATCCAGCTTCCATTGAAGTAAATGGAGACAATTCAATTAGTTTAATGCATCTTGGATTTCATCCAAGGTGCAGTTTGACTTAATTGGACTATTCCTGGGAGTAAGTGCAGTATCTAATTGAGTACTTATATGCAATGAGTGCAAGTTCTAGTCCTTAGAAGTAAGTATCTGGGAGACAAGAAGAGCCATGCTCATGGTACAACTAGTTAAAAATCACAGAAAATGTGAAACTGTGAAATTTTTGCAAAAGTAAGAATATTTTTATATTGATGTAGTAGAACTACAGGAATTTACCTTTCTGTGACACATCAGTATAAATCTGTACTTTTTCACATTATTGAAAACTAAACTCCCAAGGGACTGAAAATATCAGTGCAGAATTGTCTTACAAGTCTGGTCTTGTAGCTAACTATAGTAATTTCTTGGTATGGTTATTTAATGATACAAAATAATCACTATGTACTCTTTTTTTACTCATATATCTGTTTCACTCTTTACCACCTGTGATAAGATCATCAGTATAGGTAAAATACTGAAAATATGGCTTACAATAATCTCAGTTATGTGTTAAACTATATTAATCTGAAGTTGTTCCTACAAAACTGTGACACAATGTCTTTCCCTATTCCATACCTACTGCAAATGTGAAATGCCTTAAAAATGATTCATCATGAGCAATCTCCATTTGGTCTTTAAAAAAAAAAGTTTTGTAAAGACTTTGCCAATCTCTCTATTGATTTCCATTATACATCCTTTTTTTTTTTTCTTTTGAAACAATGGTGTTCTGCTCTCAAAGCTTAACTTTGCTTCACAGAAAAATTAAACAAGATTTAAAAGTGTTTCATCATTACTGAGACTATCAGACCTTTCTGACCTTATCTTTCAAAATATTACAGATATTAACCAGTGTTCCTAAAAGCTCTGAAGGTGCCATGTTTTTCTTCTGTGGCATAACAAGATGCCAGCTACAGCTGTGAAGAGCTACTACTGAACATTGATGCCATTGTATTTCCAAATAGCAAATCTGCCTGAGCCACAGTGGGGTGCACACTTCACTGCAATAGAAACCTCGCTTAGCTGAAAGTACCACTGGCTGTTACACTGGGGCAGAAGCCTGCCTGCTGTCAGACAACTGTTTCATGCTGTTTGGCCATCATGTGCAGTCATGCACCATCTGATCTCTTTGCCACCAGGACTGCCCTAACATCTTTGTCACTTCTGCTAAATCAGTGCTGTGCCATTGCCAGTTCATCATGAGATGAGTTGCTGTCTGTGCAGCCACACACATGTACAAGTTGCAGCCAATCATGACCTCCCCAAAGTGCAGCACCTTCAAAAGCCCATTTCAGAATAAAACCCCAAAACTCTCCAGAAATCCACCATTTACAACCCTCCTCTGTGAGAAACTTTGACAGCATGACCTTACTAATCTGGCATGCAAAGATCCACTACATGAGACAGAATGGTATCATCATATATATCCAGCCAACTGTCTATGCAAATTAAATATGAATACAGCTATTAAAGAATTGCACCAAAACAATAGCATTCAACAGTACAAAGGTGGAAAAGAGGGTTCCAGAAGGAGAAATTATATCTGTTTGAATTGCAGAGAAAGAAATTCTGTTCAGTTCAAAATTACTCTTAGCCTCTGGTTTAAAATTTGCTTATTTTTCCTGTCTTCCCCTGTTCAGCTCCTTCGTCTGTATATTCTCTTCCCTTCAGTCATTTTAATTCTTTCCAATTTGGAAGGATTTCCTGACTCCTTTTCACTAATGCCACCTCATCAAGGTGTTTTCCACGCTCTTTTTGTAGCTTTCTATTTGTTTCTCCTTGCATATTCTGTCTCTTTGGGTTTTGGAAGAGCTATGATAAAATAAATCACTGAAGAGGCAAGTTAAGTTGTTATCAAGTAACTAATTTCTGTGCTGCATCAAACATAAGTAGTTAGATGCAAGGGAAATCTGCATGTGTTACCTACACAGCTGGTGACTCTTGCAGACCCCCGGTGCCTCCCCCACTCCCCATTCTACAAACTGACTAAATAATAATATTTGGTGTGGTATGCTACATACGTATTTCCTCCAATACATAAATTCAGAGGGAAATTTTTTCAGAGCAAAATCAAAGCTAGAATATGATGTAATAAGAGTTTTATGTCCTTTTTCAAGATGTTCAGTGTTTCTTACAAGATGTATAGTACAGAATAGTAGAGAATTAACTGCTGTCCAGCTGTTCGCTGCCAAATATGCCAGTATAAACTGTCTTTCAAAGCATTTACATGTGTTATTTTTCCAAATTTTATGTGTCGCATTGAGTTAATCTAAAAAATCCACTAATTTACAGTATTAACAATGTAATAAATGGGCCACTTTATTTTTCTTTAGTACTCTTTCCAGCTGTATTCTAAGGTCTAGCAATAAACAGACTTTAAGGATATCACAATAATGTAGTAAAGTTTGGGTTAGGTGCCAAAGATTACATCAGTAAGAGTACAGATGAAAGTTAAGAGTTGCAAATTGCAGTAACCCATGACTAGAACTGGTTTGAATTGAGTTGCATTACAGCTGAACTATACTTTGTTAATGTTGTGCAGACATTGACAAATGAACAAACAGGTAAAAAAACATGACAAGGGTGAAATGTAGAACAAAATCACTGGGCTGGTTAACACACAGCCTTTAATGCACTTTAGTTACATGCTGTGAAGGACTGAGCCATGAATGT
>NW_008622028.1:0-4780 GCF_000691845.1 Merops nubicus
TAAAGGATTCTATGATTCTATGTGCCTAAACAATTTATCCAAAATGAAACAGGCTTGGTGTAATCCAAATAAGGGTGTGTTTACCTCATCAAAAGAGTGAGTAATGGCAGCTATTTTACTGCTTGTCAATCAGATTTGCAAAGATAAGTTAAAAGGGAATATTTTCAGTAGCAGGAAGCATAAACATCATTCTTTACTGCAGTTCAATTGAGGAAAGCTGTGCCATTTGCAGATGTACAGGAGAGGCTTCCTCAGCTGAATAAGACCAAGGAAGAAAAACAAGGAAAAGGAAGAGGGCACAGCATGTTCTAGAGAAGCTGCAGGTGGCTCTGGTGCTGGGCTTGCAGTGCAGGGGATGAGAAGACAGAAAGATATTTGAGGGGGAAAAAATCCTTCCTTCCTCTCTGGCTTGTCCCCTCCTGACAGAGTAAGGAAGTATCCTTAGCATCTGCTCTCTGCTATGCCTAGCAGATGGTGTGCCAGATGTGCTGCTATTTGGACCCTTCAGCCATTCCTCCTTCCCCAGACCCTGGCAGTGGCCCAAGGGCTTATGAGGCTGAATATCATACTGCTTGGGTCAAGGAGCAATCCCTGCGGCTGTTGTACACTCCCAAATCCAGCGCAGGCATTCCATCAAACATGCAAAGCTATGTCACCTCTTTCTCCTGATGCTTAGACATTCTAAGATTTCAGTTTTGGGGGAGACATCTCTAATTCCTCTGTTCATTTCTTGAATGCAGACATTACCTCCAGCAGCTTTCTGCCAGGAACTTACCAAACTCTTGAAAATAAATATTTTCAAACCACTCGAGTCTTTCAGCTTCGTAATTTGAAGAATATTTTGTTTAAGAGCAGTAGTTAATGCACCTTACCCAAGCATCTAGCCAGACCCAAAGTGTTCTCACCTCTTTAAAATAAAGATACTTTTTAAAGGAAAAATACTTTAGGGTTTGTTGGTTTTGTTTTGGTTTTGTTTCTTTTTTTTTTTTTTTTTTTTTTTTTAAATAGAGAACAAGAGAAGGAATTGGTGACTGCTTGCCAGGATTTCTTATGGCTGCTTCAGAGCCAGTTTAAAGGTTTTGTTGTTGTTGTTCTAATGTTTGCTATAGCTGAGCTGTACAGAAATACAGTGAATGAGAGGAGAATGAAACAATTATGTGCTATAACACCTTGTTTTCGTACACTTGAACTAATCAAAAGTAAGATATAAAACCAGACATTTTAAGGATTGTCTTGTCTGCAGTCATCCCAATTTTAGGCACAGGTTAGGCTGGCTTTCCACATTCATTCATTGGGGATTCTCACAGAATTCAGTTTGTTCAAAGCTGATCATGCCTATTGATCCTTATAAGGATTAAAATGCCTACATCCATTAGGGTTTGGACTCGGGTTACATAAAACTAGCACTGCAGTGCTTTGCCTTTGCTATGATTTTTTTCCACTATGGAAAATTTTTTCTTCAAGTTAAATCCCACAAGAAGAAACACGATCCAAATTTATTTTAGTATTCAATATGGTTCCTGTGTAATTCTACCACCCTCTGCTCAGTGGTTAGCTTTAAAATTTCAGCCGAAAAAATGACCCATAGTCTGCCTTCTTCTCCACCTATAGTGTAAAGCTTATAGCACCATAAACACACTTAGCCATGACACCATGAAAAAGTGGGGTGACAACTCAACAGCATTAATGGAGTTTGAGGACAGTAAACTGTGCCCAAAATTGACAGTGGCCTCTGCTGGTTCCCAGAAGGAGGAGACAGGCACGGGCCAGGCTGTGCTCATGCACTCACTACAAGCTTTTGTTATGCTGCATGATTACCTTGAATGATGATAGGAACCTGAGCTTTGACAAACCACTCCAGTTTTCTAAAACTGTGCAGAAATGCTTTGAAATAGCTGTTGTGATATTTAGAATTGCTGGCTGATATTTGTATTCGTATCTTGGGCAGTTTAGCAAAAATAACCAAATATGAAATCTAGCAAGAGATCTTAGTTTTAAGAATAACCTGTAACACAGATAATTACCTAATGAAGTCACTTGCACTATGATAAGTTAATTAGCTCATCTCTATTAATCCACAAAACTGTTCAGGTCTCACTATTTACTTGTAAGCCCAGCAATGTTCAGGATATGAACTGAATCTCAGTGCCCTAAGAACAAGTCATTACATGCAGATTTCAGTTTCAGAAAGGGAGGAGCACTAAAGGGTAGCTAATTTGTTCGAGCCTGGAGTTGTAGAGAAAAACCCAAGCACATTGAAGGCTCAGAAAGTATGAGGGAAAAGAAAATAAGCCACTATTTATTAGTAAAAGTAGCTTATTGATGAATCAGTTGTGAATGGGTGGGATTATCAGTGTGACCTAGCAGGGGCAGACAAAAGAAAAGCATAAAAGGTGAAAGATTTGAGAAGAAATCCTAGTGCTTAAAAGCATAGTATGGAAGAGAATCTGAGAGACAGTGTTTTTATTTTCCTCATGAGGTTAAAAAATAATTAGGACATTTAAACCCCCTGAAAACATTCTAATCTCACAGTGTCTGTTGTAATAGTACAGCAGAGTAAATCCAGTGCAAGAGAGTGAAGGCATCTTTACGTGAGAATTTAGCTTTATGGAAATAGCATTAAACTTTTCTTTTCACATTAATTTCATCTGGAAATAGTGAGCTGCAACTATGACCATTTTAATGTGTGCATTTCTCAATAAATTCATGGGGGAGATACTGTTTTGAAAGCCACCAGACCTTGAGCAGACCAGGAGCAGGAGATGGCTCTGCCACCTCAGCTGAGTGTGCCTGGGGCAGGATTTTAGGGGATGAGGTTCAAAAAAGTTCCCCTGCCAGGCCCAGGGCTTCCTCCATGTCACTCAATCCCCTAGTGTGTTTCAGGGTATTCTGAGCTGGTGTAATATTCCCACCAGAGAGCTGTAGTATGGTTTGAGTTGGGGGAAGAAGAGGATTTTGATAATTTATACCTCAATTATGATATATTTTTTCTGCCTTCCTAGTACCTTGGCTACAGCATGTTAACTCCTAGGGACACCGGAGCTGAAGGATTAAAAGTAACTCTGAGGAAATATTACTGACTTTAAATGATCCTCAGTGAAGCTCTGCCCATCTCCTTGTTCTGTTCTTCATCAGATGCATCTTCTCTCACCGAGAACACCTGTCAGAGGCATCTCTCAGTATCTATATCCAAATCTGCACAGTTTGTGATGAAGTAACTACCTAGATTTTAATGATCCCTTTGTGGTGTGATACTAGAAGTTGCCAATGTAGAACATTCTTTGGGGGAAAAAAAAAAAAAAAAAAAAAAAACCAAACCAAACAACACCAAAAAACAGTGGAAATCTCAGGTTTTGAGTAGACGTTAGAAACAAGAAAGGAAAGCTAATGTGGCAGCTGCTCCCATCAGCCATCCATCTTCAACAGTCCATGGCTGGGCCAGTGTAAGGCAAAAATGCTCTCCCCCATGTCCTTAGCTGCTGCCAGCCTACGAGGTCTCTTAGGAAGTAACAAAGGAGCACATTTCAATAATTTCACATGGAATGGGGTTGCCTGGAAGTTTTACTGTCCTGCGGTCCTATGGTCCAGATCTACTGGGGGCAATGGTGTGTTTTACAGCCCTTGAAAACAATGTAACATCACAGGCAGCCCAGGTAGTGCCTAAAAGTATCCAATGCAGATTTTAAATGAGCTTTGGAACATGCAGCCAATGTGGCTTCAGAGCAACATAAAAACCTGACGCCATACCGGTGTCAACATATTGATTACAGAGTGGGTATGTGAGTATTTTTCTGGTTTAGGCCAATGGAATACTTATTTGCTATTAACAAAACAAAACAAAACAAAAAAAAAACAAACAAAAAAAACCCAAACCAACCAACCAAACAATAACAACAAAACCAAAAACTTTCCTGAGGAATTCTGAAAATAAAAAGCTAAAAGAATTTCTTATACACACCATATGCTGAGGACAATGACTTGCCACTTCTTGGAGCCAGGTGACTGAGTGTTGCATCAGTGTTCACCAGACAAATACATTCCTGCATGTGATGCCTGGGGAGCTCCAGGCATTGTCAAGGCCCTGAAAAAAAAATTCACTGAGGAAGTTTCATGACTAAGAGGCAGTATTCAGCCATTAAACAGTTCATTAAAGGGATAAGAGTTTATATATATATCACAACAGAGTGCAGATGAACACAGGCAGAGGCTGAAATTAGCTGAAAAAAACCTGCAGCTGTGAGCAAAAACATTGCTTAATATTCTAGACCTTGTGGAGTGTTCAAAAATGTAATTGGTTTTATTATATTTGACATTTGCTTACCAGTTCATTGCCAATTATTTTTCACACTGGAAGAAGCTCTGAGCTGCTTTTGCTGCACTAAAGGAGAGTGAAACACGAGAGGAGCCAGTCAAGCTCTCCTGCTGATGGAGGGTGGGGTGAAGCTGTCATCTCCCCCATCAAGGTGTAAAGCAGGGGCCCATTCACACTATCTTTAGGGACCTGTTGAGGAACTAAGGTGGTCCGACTAAGAGAGCATTTGACTCTGTTCAGCCTTCTTTATGGTCTAGAAATTAATTCTACTCTTGGTGGAGAAATGAGTATTCCAATTTCTGTGCCTTTGACATCATACTTGCCTAATGGTGTAACCTATAGCAACAGCACATCACATTTTCCTATGAGATTGACAACTCCTTTTTCAAGCAGTGTAGTAAAGTTGCCCAAGAATTAGTCTTTGTGAAATATGTTCACTTAATTCATGTCAAGATAAAATCATATTGG
>NW_008622029.1:0-645 GCF_000691845.1 Merops nubicus
CGCATGGATCCTCCACGGGCGTCCACCATGAAGCTCACTAGGAACCTGGAGCAGGCAGAGGCATGGGCAGGTGGGCACCTTGCAGCTGGCTCACATGTAGAGCGCGCATGTGCCACACAGGCTGGGCACTCACCCTGTGTGCACAGGGCTGGCCACTGGGCTGATGTTATCCGAGGTCTCGGTAGCAGGGCTGCTGGGGATTAGGGAGTCTTCATCGAACTCCTTGGAGGGCTGCGTAAGGCAGTAGAGAACACCCATGGGCACAGGGCCCTGTTCGGAGACGTGGAGCCTGCCCGCTCCTCCACAAGCTCACAGCCCTCCTTGGCCAGTCCCATACCACCAGGCCCAGCCCCATGCTTTGGCTCTGTGGCGATGGGTGGGGCTCCCCGCAGCAGGGAATGTCTGGGCAGACTGCGGCAGGCTGTGTCTCATGCTCACCTCCTGCGGGGACACCGAGGGTGCATGCAGCCGGCTGACTTGCTCAGCTTCTGTCTCCACAGGTCCTACCTGCTCAATGTCCTCTGCTCTGGTCACCACAGGCTCAGGAGGGATGCAGGGAACCTGCAGGCCGGCTGGAGACTCCACCCTGGCAGGAAAGGGCAGTGACAGCCACTGAAGTGGCAGGGGGGGGGGGGGCGGCGGCGC
>NW_008622029.1:676-4609 GCF_000691845.1 Merops nubicus
CCTTCGGCCCCAGCCATCCCCAGGGAGTCCCAGGGCTGCTAGACAAAGGCAAACCTCAGCAGCAGATCCACGTTCTGGTGCAGGAACACCAGCAACTAGCTTTGCCTGCTATGCTAGACGGTGGGAGCTCAGGGATCCATTCCTTGCCCAGAGCTTTCTCTGCCCCGCTAGCAGCCCAGCCCAGCACCAGGCTAGCCCCGTGCCCTGGACCTGCTCCCTCTCTGCCATCCTGTGCCTCTTACATTTGCTCCAGTGTTGTCGTGGTCACAAACTCCAGCATCTCCCTCTTGCCTTCTTGGTCCCTGGGATCAGGTGTCCTGGGCTTTGGTGCAATCAGCTCCTCCTCTGAAACCGAGAGCTGACTCAGCAGGTAGAGAAGCAGGACATGGGAGTACAGATGTCCAGCCCCTGACCCCATCCCTCCTCAGGGCTGGAGCCAGGGCCCAGCTCTGCTCCCACTGTTGGCCACACACACTCATCCTCTGGGTCTCAGCCAGTCTTGGGGGGCTTTGCCCTCTGCCAGATGGGGTCTGCTGGCAATGGCAAGGCCTGTGCTGTCGGTCAGTGGGACAGGAGCTGTGGTAGGTCTCAGGAGCCTCAGCTGCTAGCCAACCCCTTTCCCACAGCACCAAGCCTAGAGCAGAGCCTGCCAGCTGGATGCTGGGGACAAGAGTGCAGGCCAGACTGAGGATGCAGGAAGGATGCCCTAACACTGGCAGGTGCATCCACGCACCACCCCTGGAGGCACAAGGGTGGCCAGCGCTGCCTGCTGGCCCAGTCAACACCTGCTAAGAAGTTCAAAACCGGGGTTTGGCTCTTGCCAGTGCCTTATGGGAAGGGGTCCAGCACCTCCCAAAGCAAGGAGAGAGCCCCAGTGATGGGGAGAGGACCGTAGCAGCACGGAGATCCTCAAGCACTCAGGTTCATCCCTGCCCTGGCAAGGATGGCATGGGGCAGTTAGGGAGGGGCACTGGATTTTGTCACAGAACCAGGCTCTTCTGCCTGATGGGGACAGGGCCTGGAGCTGACAGGGAGCCAGAGGTCCCACACAGCACAGGGATGGCCCCATTCATGCAGTCACACCACAGCAAGCAGCACAGAAACGGATGGGCAGGGCGGGATGGCAGGGCCTATGCTGGGTAGCACCAGCCCAGCAGCAAGGCTCAGCAGATGGATGTGTCGTGCGGATGGTTAGTGGCCATGGGGTGAAATGGGCCATTGAGCTGGGGCAGGGGAACACATTTCATACCCATTACTGTGACATGAGCAGTGCCTGCAAAGTAAGAAGAGGCAAAGGTGAGGTCTTGGTGGGAGGGTGCAGGAGTGAACCAGCTGCAGCCAGGCTGGGAGCTGGCACTATGCCAGGGAACAGGGCACAGTGAGGGGTTCTGCATGCCCAAGGACTCTGCACACTGACTGTCCCTGAACCATGGCACCATGGGGAGATCCAGGCATATTCCTTCTGCACAGCACAGGGAAGCATCCTAGCCAGGAAATGCCACCCCAGGCATCTGGTGGGCTCCCCTCATCCTCTCTGCAAGGCCACTGTGTGGCCACACAGCTCCCCCACCCCGGCGGGCAGGAACGCCAGTGCCCATCCCCAGTGCTGCTGCCACAGTGGTCCCACCGGCAGATCCCTGAGATGGTGCAACCCAGCTCCAGACCCTCACCTTCATCCTCTGACACGTCCAGAATCTCATCTACAGTCTCCGGGAAGCTCATGCGGTGCTTGTCACCGACTGACTGTGGGAGGAGAGCAGAGTCAGAGGAGGCCATCCCTTCACAGGCCACCTGCAGCCCTCTCCTCACACCCAGAGATGTGCTCAGTGTGCTCACATCCAGAGTGCTCAGCAGACCTTTGCCTGGCTGCTCCCAGCCCCAGCCCTTCTCCACAGTCCTGGTCCCCGTCCCCAGGGCTCACCGGGATGTCGGTTTCCTCTGTGACGATCTTGAGCACGTCCGTGACCGAAATGTAGCCAAGGCGCTTTGCGATGGCCAGGGGAGTGGTGCCGTTCTGTGCAGGGAGGAAGGACTGGGTCAGCAGCAGCCACATGAAAGCCCAGGCAGGTGCCTGAGCTTGCCATGGGGCAAGGAGGTGCGGGCGAGCACCATACTCACTGTGCTGATCTCATTGGGAGAGGCACCGTGCTTCAGCAGCAGTGTCACCACATCTGTGTGGCCCTGCTGAGCTGCCTGGTGCAGAGGGGTGTAGCCCAGCTGCAGGGGAGGACAGAGGGTGCTGCCATCAGTTCTGGGAGTCTGCTGTCCCAGAAGTGCCCCTGGGCCTCACTGCGCTTCATGCCTGGAGCACAAGGGCAGCAACCACCTTTCCAGAGTAAGCAAAGGGCTCTACAGAACCCAGTGCCTTCCCAACACTGCAGCTAGACTACAGCAGCTTCCAGCCACAGAGACAGGAGGGCTTGGAGCAATGTTGGAGGGGAACAGTGGAAGCAGGGAAGGAGGCTAAGCCTTCCTCATCAACCTGCATGCTGTTTCCCAGGACAGAAGGGTCCTTGGAGCACAGGACATCTCTGTACCTTAGTCTTGGCATTGACATCAGCTTGATGCTGCAGCAAAAACTTCACCAGCTTGATGTTCCCATAGTGGCTGGCCACATGCAACGGCGTATAGCCCATCTAAAAGACAAGATCAGATCTCAGCTTGCCCTCAGCAGTGCTTCTGGCCCTCTTGACTTGGGTATGCTCATCCCACGGGCATGCCCCATGGACGAAGCATGCTGCCTGAGAGACCAGGACCAGAGAGCATGCTACACCACATTGTGCCCAGGGCTACATGGGTGAGCTGTGGGAGCAGGCAAGAATCACCCCTCCAGGGAGACAGGGGAAGAGCAGGAAGAGTCCCCAGGACACAGACAAGACAGTAAGGATGGCTGTGACCAGAGAGCCTCTTGCACAAAGAAAAAGAAAAACAATACCCCTTCTGGAACAGGCCTAGAGGTAGCTTCCCCACAGGTTTTTCAGCACAGCCATGGTCAATGCACTACTTTACCCTGGTCATTGCATCCACTGTGACTCCATGTTTCACCAGAACATCAGCCACCAGCACATGCCCCTCTTGGGCCACGAGATGGAGAGGAGTCAGGCCACTCTGCGAACAGAGGAGGTCTCAGCACAGCGGCAATGCCACCACTGCAGCTCTACCAGCAGAGACTTGTAAGTCAGGTCTCCAGTCTAGCAAACTGACCAACGCTGTGCTGTTGGTCCCTGAATGCAGGGAGGCGCTCGCAGCCTGAACTACCACCCTGTCTGTTACTCCCTGTCTGGGGAGGGAGTTTGTCTCTAGCCTGGCAGGATGCCCTGGGACAACATACCTTGTTTCCTAGGTTGCCGTTGGCTTGTTTGGAGAAAAGCAGTGCCACCATGTCTGCATGTCCCTCCTGGGAAGCCAGGTGTAGGGGGGTGACCCCCTGCACAGACTCCGCGTTTGCAGAAGCCCCGTACTGTAGCAAGCTGCTGGCCACCTCCATCTGGTTCTGCTTGGCAGCAATGTGCAGGGGGGTGTACCCATTCTGCAGGGAGAAAGGCTCACTGCAGTGCCCAGCCCCTGCTGAGCAGACCAGCAGGGACAGAAGGTGCCACCTTGTCTCTCTAGGCGAGGCCTGCCCTTCCTAGTTGGCTCCAGAGCTCAGGGATACAGGCTCATACCCAAGCCACTTCCCTGACAGCAACTAGCCCTGACACCGAGGCCAGATCCCACTGTTCCAGCCAAGTCAGCACAGGGGTTTCAAAGACCACCCTGCTTCAGGCTGGACTGGTATCAGCCGTTCTGGCATTTTCCACATACAAATTTCTACAGCAGTTTTCAGCCACCTGGAGATGCGAGAGGCCAGGGCAGACAGACACCTCCTAGAACGCGTCTGGCTGAGGTGTGGAGAGCAGCTGGCAATACGCGGGACTGCTCTTCAGGCAGAGC
>NW_008622030.1:0-4214 GCF_000691845.1 Merops nubicus
TTTCCCCGGGGCCGTGCTGCTGTCACAGGCCAGGAGGCCGGTGCACTTGGTGCTGTACAGATACTGAGCAAACGCGGGCGGGAGGGAAGATCGCCGTCCACACCAGCAGCTCTTTCTTCCTGACCTTCTCACAGGTCCCCTGATTGAGTGCAGCAAGGGCTGGCTGCCTGCAGCTGAGTCCTGGCTAGAGTAATTGGAGATTTTTCCTGTCCATGGAAATGTCAATTTTCTTTAAGCAAAGCAGCAACTATTGAAGTGTTTATACCAGCATCTCCGTACAGGGACTTCTATCACTTGTTTATATTTTGCATATAACACTGTTTTTTATGCATTATAAACGGTTAGCTTTTAATACTGCCAAGTTTGTTCTTAAGTAGTGAAATAAGGGAAGAGCAGCCCCTTGGGATTCCTGGCTTTGTCATTCAGTATTGAGAATATCTTCTAGCCCATAGAGCTGTAGGGAGGAGATGCAGTTTCCTCACCTCAGTTTCTGCACCTGTAAGATGGAGCTAGCACCTAAATGCTCCCTTTTCTTTAGGGTATGTCCCATGCTGGGTTATTCACATCTTCGCTGCCTCGAGGTTAGTCAGCTGTAGGCACCATGTCCAGGACCTGAGCTGGGACACTGGGCTGGGGCTGGAGCTGGTCCCACTGGAGCTTCCTGCCCAGTGACCAGCACGAGTGCCAGTGCTGCGGCCCGTGCCCTGCCCCTGGTAACCTGGGGGGAGGGTTGGGCTGGCTGCGGTCGCTTCAGCTCTGCAGCCAATGTTTGCATAGCAATGACCAAACCAGGGTGTCCCCACACACGTACTGATGCAAACTGCACTGAAGGCTTGTTCCAGTTGGTCAGCGTTATGCTGCCAGAATTGTTTGTGTAATTGTCATTTGTGATTCTGTACATCCTAATGTTGGGCTGTCTGAAGGACAAGTTCAATGATACAGCGTTCCTTAAAGCGTGTGTCACACCCCCATGTACGTTAACTGTTGTTGATAAATTTCCTAGCTGGCTTTTTTCCCCCCTTGATGCAGAATGGGAACTGTCTGCTGTTAAACAGTGTGTTAAAGGCTGCATGAGAAGTGACTTTTAACCTTTCCTTTTGTTAACAGTGGGGCAGTTCTTCTCTCTGATATATCTTCATCTCTCTCTCTCTCTCCAAGTCCAGGACACTGATACCTGGCAGTAAATATTATCTTTGGTGATGAACTATGCTGACTTTGCCCCTTACAATGTGCCAGAACGTGGCCCCACTGTGGAAGACTGTTCTGGCAAGGAGCAGGGATCTGCCTTGCCTTTGGCTGTGGCTGGCAGCTCTTTTACCACCCAGTTCCTTCTGAACTGCAGGACACGCCATCCTCCCCTGCAGGAACTGCTGCTGGTGGTTAGCTGGTGCCTGAGCGTGTTTCTGCTCCCTCGCAGGCCCGTGCCAGCTCTTGCTGCCCACCCAGGCCAGGCTCGGGGTGACCCCCGGCGCGGTCCCCGCTGGGCCGGCGGCGTTTGCCCAGGCGACGTGCTCGCTCCGCAGCGATGCTCATGCCTCAGTGGGCATGGCCCATGCCGAGAGCCCTGCCCCGAGCTACCCTGCAGCTGGAAGTGAACTGTGAGAGCCTTTTTGAGTGTGCAACAAGGACAGACTGGGGAGCCCTTGGGGGCCTCTGGGCACGGAAGGAATTTAGCTTTTATCTACAAATGCTCGTTACCAGTCAAACAGAAGCAGCATCTGGGATGTGCCCAAGTTCCTTGCCTGGGCATGAAACAAGGGTGCACAAACATGGGAGGATTTTGTGGGTAATGGGAACTGCAAACTGCCTGCAATGTCTGATGCTTGGTCAGGGTTGTCACCTTGCAGTGCTGGAAGCCTTGGTTTGGGGTCTGCTGCAACCGCCGTGGGAGAGGCTGGGCTGGCGGGCTGGAGCCAGGCTCTGCAGGGAGCCCTGGCTTTGATGTGGCCCTGCATGGCTTTACACAATGGGAGGAGAAGGGGAGGTGACCTTGTCAGTGTTACACAGCCACCACGCTTCCCCATGCCAGCGGTCCCAGGGGTTGGACAATGCCCGGTGTGGACACCTCCAGGTGTTCAGATGCTGCTGGTGACAGGTCTGGAGGTGCCAAAGGAGAAATGCTTCTGGGGGGCTGTGTGAAGAGAGTGTGAGCTCTTAGCAGCAGTGCAGACAGTGCTTCAGTTGGGTCACTCTGCCTGTGCAAATGACCAGCACAGTGGACCCCGGTGCTTTGGCATCTGGGTGGACTCTCTGAGCCGAGTGGGACAGCCCAGTGCTCAGAGTCCACGGTTCCAGCTGCCCACGGGCTCAGCATGGTGGGGTGCTGGAGGCTTGTCTGCTCACTCTTTCAAGGCTATCTCAACATCCTGTACTTTACAGAAAACTAGGGATTCATAACAATATTCTGAAAGCAAATTTGGAGTTTTAACAAAAATATGATCCCTACAATGCAAAGAGAATATCTGATAGCGGTGAGCTTAAATTGTGGAGTTTTAAAGTTTGCTGATGTGAAGATTATTCCAAATAATCAGCAGTTAAATCCTGCGCATACATGGACATTGCTTTACTCCTTGCCTCCCTCTCTGTGCAGCCTTTGCAGAGGAGCTGGAGCTGCAGCTCTGACCAGACCACGTTCTCTCGCCCTGCCCGAGGCCCCCGCACGTCGAGCTGTGGCCCAGGAGCAGCTCCGTGTGTGGAGCAGCCCGGCCGCGGGGAGCCGCCGCCGTGACAGCCGACCCGAGGGCTTGCACATCTAATGCTATTTTCTCCGCCTGTCTGGGTTTTTTGGAGTGTTCTTCCTAAGTCAGGACTGTGTGTTATTCTGCGAGCTGCTACCCTCATACAAATGACGGATAATACCGTGACAGGGAGCTCTTCTCCCAGTAAGGAACGCGTGCCCTCGAGCAGCTGGCTCCCGTCCCAACCCTGCGGACATGGGGCTCGTCCCTGTCGGAGGGGGGTGTCCTGGCCCTTCCTGCTGTGATGGGGGCTGCTCCTCCCGGGGGCTGCTCGTGCCTCCCCTCTCCTCTCTGCTGGCCCGGGGCCTGCAGGGGTGTCACTGCGTGCCGCGGGGCTGGTCCCATCTCCAGGCCCCTGGCTCTCTCCACCGTGGCTGCCCATCGTGCCCGAGGAGGTGTGCTGAGACCCCCTGCAGCAACCCCAAACGGCTCCCGGGCAGCAGTAGCTTGGGGCCGTTGCAGCCCCCGTCCCACACGGCATGACCCTCGCTGGGAGCTGAATTGCCTTCCTGGGTAATGCCTGTGCCTCTCCCATCAGCTCGGGAGATCCAGAAAAATCAAACGGCTTCCTCCAGCGCTGTGGGGCCGTGCAGATGGGCACCACGGGACACCTGCAGGGGCGGATGGATCGGGGCTTGCTGCTAACAGGCACTGCTGCAGAAGCCTGGTAACTGCTGTATTTCTCTGCAAAAGGCCTTCCCAGTGTACTGTGTGCCCTCTGCACTTCTGGTAACTTAGGGAAAGTGTATTGATTGTCTTTCTGGGACCTGCTGTGAGTTGGCTTTTGCTGAAGTGTAGTGACTCAGCTGCCTTCTCTCCTCCAAGGATCCAGTGCTTAGGGATTAATCTGGGTTCAAGACTGTACAAGTATTTCCGTGTAACATTGCTCTTTCAATGCATTGTCCCCTTCACCTTTCCTAAGCCTTTAGGTCTGGGTTAGATCCTACATGTGCACAGTTTCTTCTAGGCCGAGTCTCCTATGCAGAGCAAGTACAGGCGTGCAGCACCGACCTTGCTCTGGTGCCTGGGGGGCCAGCTTGGTGAAGCTGGGGGAGGATCTGGGCTGAGCTGGGATACAGGCTGGAGGCTGTGTGTCAGGGCCCAGGCTCTTTGATGGTCAGTCCCCAGGCTTCACCTGTCTGGGGGCTGGAAAGAGGCCACTCTGTCATCGGGCATGGATTTTCTTCGGTACCCAGAGCTGCTGGAGTGGATCCACAGTGTGCCTGAGCTGGGGGTCTCCTAGCCTCCCCCCTGCCCTGCACACCGGGCCAGGGGAGCTCCCCCTCCACCCTTGCTGGGCAGCAGTCTTCTCCCAGCCTTCCCGCTGGGTTTCAGCATAAGGGATGGGATGCAGGAATGAATCGTGCCTCTTTGCAGTGTTTTATCACCTGATGATGGTTATCCACAGGGTACTCGACTGTAGCCATGGGAATGGCAGCTGCTTTCAGCACCCGCAGCCCCTCCACGCTGTGCTTG
>NW_008622031.1:0-2713 GCF_000691845.1 Merops nubicus
TGTTGGGCCTGGTCATGGGCAGAACAGTGACCCACAATAACAGACCACCCCCTCAACGCCTTTTCTGTTTTTACTGATGCCAGTGATAAATCAGGAGCAGCTGGGTTTGTGTGGCAAGGGTCAATGGCATGTGCATAAAATTGTGTGTACAGGGTCGTTACAGGTCTTAGAGCTATTGGGAGTGACTGAAGTATTGTCAAGGTGGAGCCATCAGGAGCTGAACTTAGTAGTTGATTCTGCCTATGTGGCAGGGGTGGTTATCCGGATCAGTGATGCTATCTTAGGCCACGTGCAGAACAAGTTGTTTGAATTAATACAACGGTTATAGCATATCATCATGCAGAGAACTGTTTCATTCTTTGTTATGCAAATTAAAAGTCACACTTAACTACTTCGGGGGTTGGTAGATGGTAACGGAAGGGCAGATGAACTAGTGTATGTAATGACTGTTGAGGGACAGATTCAAGCCGCCAAAGCAGCACACGATTTTTTTCACCAATCAGCTTCAGCTTTACAATGTGAATTTGGGATCACTCAGACGGAGGCTTGGGATATCATAGCCATGTGTCCTGAATGTGCCTGAATTGTACCAATTCAAGCTAGCGGTTGCCGCAGTTTGGGGTCAGGGCAGCCCCCAGAACCGTAACAGACGCTCTCTCCCCTACCCCTGAAAGGGAAAGGGAATAAGAGAGAGAGAGAGACTTGTTGATTAGAAAAGAACAGAAAACAGTTTTAATACTACCACTAGTAATAATAGTAATAATCATAATAAATTAGGCTATGTACAAATATACAAAGTTAGTCCCAAACCCAACTCCCACCGATGGAAATACATCACCGTCACCTCCAGTTGGGGAGAAGCGCCCCAGGGAGAGGGTCCCAGGCTGGACTTGGCCACAGACAGTGACTGGGCACAGGAGCTGGATTCTGGAACTCAGTTCAGGAACACAGGAGTTGAGATCAAAGGCAGGATGGATCAAGTCCTCCTCAGATGCCGTCCACTGAAGCAGAAGCAGTCAGGAGTCCAGCAGCAGCACATGGAAGAGCAGAAGAGTGGAAGGGGGGACGGCAGTCCTGATCCTCCAGCTTCTATTGGATATGACGGCTATGGGATGGAATACCCCATTGGTGAATCCTGGGGTCAGTTATTCTATCCGCTCCTCCCCGCAGGTACGGGGTATTCTCTGTCCCCCTCTGTGTGGGATCCAAGTTTAGTAGTGGCCTTGGTCTGTATACCAATCCCTGGCAGTAACTCTAAACATGAAGTCTTATTACTGCTACAGCCAGATAGTTTATGAAAACCCTGCTAACTTAGAGCAGTTAATTAGAAGAACTTTAGTTAAAAAGTAAAATCACAGAGCAGAACCAGCTCTATTTACCCCAAACCAGGACAGTAGTGTAAATCCTAGAGGGTTGCATCCACATTCTACTTGGCAGACAGATGTTACTGAATTCCCTCCATTTGGGTGGCAAAAATTTTTACATGTAACTGTGGATACCTTTTTGGGTGTGATTTGGGCAACTGCGGTATCTGCTACTGACGCTCAAGCAGCATGCTGGCATTGGTGCCATGCCATTGCCATCTTAGGAAAACCTGAGCAAATCAAAACAGACAATGGGCCTGCCTACAGAGCTCAGAAAATAAAAACATTTATGGTTCAATGGTGCATTCAACGTGTGTGGAGTTCCTTATAATTCCACTAGTCAGGCCGTTATAGAACGGATGCACTGAACCCTCAAGGACCATCTTCAAATTATTGTAAAACAGGGGGAGAGATCACCTCAATGTGTGCTAGCCAAAACCTTGTATGTGTTAAACTGGCTGAATGTATGAAAGCGGTTTGTAGAGCCTCCTGCTCTGTTACACATGGGGAGGTTGGGAGACTCCCTGTTAAGTCATGAGGTATGGGTTTGCATATATCAGCTGGTTCAGGGGGTGTGGGAAGGGCCTAGAAGACTGTTAACTTGGGGAAGGGGATATGCTTGTGTCATTTCAGGTAACGGAAACACTGAATGAATCCCTGCAAAATGGGTCAAGCCTCATTTGGAGAAGAAAGGAGATGACCAGCCAGCGGCAGAACAGCTGGAACAGCCAGCAGCAGACATACCTGATGCTGGTCCCGTGGCTGAAAGCGCTTCATAAGGACAATATCCAGTTGATCCGATTGCTGCCCGGAGCGCGAGCCTTCTTGACAGTGCTCTGAGAGACCGCAGAACTTGTGGGAGAGCGAGCTGACCTTCTACAGAATGCGTGTATATTGCATGGGCTAAGTTGCAGGTCTTGGATACAGATTCAGTGTCCTTGGTGTGTGTGGATGGGCTGGCAAGTGACTTGGAAATCAGATGGGGAGAAGCATTGGCAGTGTCCTAGGTGTCAGGAGCAAATTAGGGGACTCTCGGCCAGGGACATTTTCACAGGTTTGATAGAACGCCCAGCAGAGACCTTTTTAGGGCAAAGACCAGAGGGAGTCGAGGATCTGTTAACACCATTTGAAAATTTATGGCAAAGGCAGACAGTCGTTACTATAGGCCTGTTGTTTAAGAGATACTGTAGTAAGTTAAATCGGGAAGCTGTGACGATTGTCAATACACAGTGTGGAAAGGGTATTGCAGTCCCTCGAAGTTGGTGGGTACTAGAAAACAACTGGGAGGCTACAAAGCGGAAATGGGAGAAACACAGGTGAGAGCAGGGGTGAAATGCTGGGGTCTGAAC
>NW_008622032.1:0-1239 GCF_000691845.1 Merops nubicus
GTATGGGGCCCAGCCGTCCGCCCCGCACTGCCGGGTCACCGCTGAACTCGTCACCGAGCGCCACATCGGCACCTCTGCCACATGCCTCCGGGGCGGTGACCCCACCGCTTCCCTGCGCAGCCTGGTCCAGCGCGTCTGGTGAATAAATTGTATCCAACCAAAACCTCCCCCGGCAAACCTTGAGGCCGTTCGCGCTTGTCCTGTCACTTGAAAGAAAAGATGAAGCCCCACCTCGCCATAGCTTCCATTCAGGTAGTTGTAGAGTTGGACACTGGTGTTTATGAAAAGCTTTAGCAGGTAAAAATTTACAAAGTACACATTGACATTTACAAACGTTACAGCTCAATACACATGAAGAGCAGAAACAAAAGCTGTTGCTTTGGCAAAGCAGGTGTGTATATTCTGCTTATGAGAAAGAAGACTGGGCACCTGTCCCACTTGGAAAACGAGTGCATGAGCTACCTAAAAAACCTGTTTCTTACAAGGGAGATATCTCCATTCATGTCTCTTGACTTTGCCCTGTTCCTTTAAGCCAGGCATCTCCCGATTTGCAAGTGTTGCTATCTATTACCCCTGTGAGCAGTAAAAATGACCAAATATTACAGACTGCTACACTGATGTGCCTTGAAAAGAGAGAGGGGATCAAGTTCTAGAAGTGATCACTGAAACATTGCCTGAGCCTCTGAAACTCAGGCATAACTTGCAATAGTCCTAAAATCACTGGCATATTAGGCTGCAAATCACCTGTAGGTGAGCACTCAAGCCCAAGGTAGATGCAAGCTGGGCTTTTTTCCATAGAATCATAGAAAGCTTTGGGTCGGAAAGGACCTTTAAAGGTCACCTACTCCAACCCCCCTCAAATGAGCAGGGACATCTTTAACTCAATCAGGTGGCTCTGAGCCCCATCCAACCTGACCCTGAATGTTTCCAGGGATGGGTCTTCTACCACCTCTGGGCAACATGCTCCAGTATTCACCACCCTCATTGTAAAAACTTCTTCCTTATATCTCATCTAAACATACCCTTTTGTTGTCTAAAGCCATCACTTTTTATCCTGTCACAACAGGCCCTGTTAAAAAGTCTGTCCCCATCTTTCTTATAGGCCCTTCCTTTGGGTATTGAAAGGACACAATAAGGTCTCCCCAGAACCTTCTCTTCTCCAGGCTGAACAACCACAACTCTCAGTCTTTCTCCATAGTAGAGGTGTTCTGGCCCTCTGATTATTTTTATAGCCTGTCG
>NW_008622033.1:0-9993 GCF_000691845.1 Merops nubicus
CCTTGGAGACCGCCTGGCCGCTGCAGGAGGAAGGAGCGGAGCGCCCCTGCGCGGAGTGTGCTTCCGCCGGTTGCGGGGGGCCCGGCCCGGAGGAAGGGTGGGACGAGCCAGGAAGCCTCCCCGGGGCTCGGCTGCTCGGGGCTTGGGCAAGCCCGGCTCAGAGGAGCCGCCTGTTCTCCCTGGGTCTGCAGGATCACGGCGATCAGCAATAAGCTCCTTGAGGAGGATTTAGAAATGTCACTGTCAGGACTTGATGTTAAAAAAGAAGCTCTTTGCTGGCAATAAACGTGGGTGGTGGGGAGAAATTTGCTGTCTCGAGTTGTGTGGAGTTCGAGGTGGAGTGGCCATGCTCCCGTTGTCTGCTACCAGGCTTGGATGAGGTGGATGCAGAGCGGTGATCCTATCCCGGTTTTCCTAGCACGGCCTTGTGCATGAAGGAGTTAAATCTGATTTTGAGCTGCTGACTTGATTAACGGAAAATGCGGTGACACGAGGCAGCCGGCGGTTGGTACAAATCCCATCCCTCGGGTTGGAACCAGCTGGGGAATGTCTGAGGCTCGCCGTGGCGGGGACCTCCCAGTCCCGCGGGGCGTATGGCCTCCCCTTCGGGCTCTGCTGGCACCGCCTGTACTTCAGAAAGAAAAGCCAGCCTAGAGTTTGGGTTCAGATTTGATTAAAAGGAAATTGTGCATTCAGGGATGTCCCTAACCCTTTCAGCATTGATCTTAAGTTATTTGCTAGAATTCATGCAGCAGGGTTGTGTACTGCCAGGGGTGATGTGGTCTCTGTGGGTAGCCTGTAGACAGGCTCCAGGTGTCAGCTCTTCTGGGTTAGCTAACGGGGGCACTCATGGATCTATCCTGAGCCCCTGTCACCCACTTCCTTGAGGAAAAGGGGGAAGCACAGAAATAAACCACCCGCCCTCCACCGTGTGCCCGGGGATGCGAGCCTTCGCAGAAACCACCCAAGGAACAACCAAAACCCCTTGGCATTTATTAGGTGGTGTACATTGCTTGCTACTGTTAGAATGAGGTCCTTAGATCCTTTCAGGTTTCACTGTTTTTAAAACTGATTTTTCAGTTTATGAACAGAAATTTGTAATAATTACTGACAAAACCACAGACTAGTAACACAGCAGTGTTCCTGAGCCTGTTTTAAAATAGAAGTTTCACACAGAGTGAAGGTTTAGTTTGTAAATGTACACTCCTCTGTTATGCTGCTGAGACACTAGAACCTACGATATTACTTTTAATTAACTTTTCACTGGAAAATACAATTTATAAAAAACTGACTTCTGTGCACTTAATGTTTATTGCTATGCATAGACAATACAGATAGCTCTGACATGAATCTGTTAAGTGAAAATAATAAATTAAAAGTCAGCAGCGTTATAAACCACAGTTGTGGTCTAAAAACCTCTGAAGTGAGAAACAAGTGATTTATTTGTGGTTCACATAGACTTCATGACTCGATTGCCAGGTCACATTGTTAATGCGATTGTTGAAAACTACTACTGTAGTTTGGAAAAACGAGTAGGTTGAAACTGTTGCATGTTCTGTTTCACTTTCCCTAAGGTGGCAACAGTCTCTCCTTTGTTACAGTTTGTGACTAAGATGGGCAGCTCTGGATTTGGTTCCAGTTTTGGACAAGTTGTCTTAAGTTTTTTCTGACAAGCTAGGCAAACCATTTTTCCATCCAATAACTGACAAAGTTATGGTGTGCTAATGAAGTTAGGATAAGTTGCATACTAATTTTGTGAAATAATACTTACACTTGCCTTTCTAAGAGGAAAAAAAAAAAAAGCATTTCATCATATATAGGGCAGTGCATGATAGCTCATGACACTTTTAAAACTGTCCTTTACTGTAAATGCAGAAAATGAGGGACATTTAAGCCTCAACACTTCTATGTTGCTATTCTGCTTTTCTTTTTTTCTTGCTGCTAATTGGATTAAAAGCCATTTTGGTTACTATGGCTTCCCGTGAGGAGATTACTGTCTGTGAAGATGAAGTAAGGTAAAAAATCAGAGCTGTGGTATGAGCAGATTTGGAAGAATATCCCCAGTTCCAGTGGTCACTTATGACTGCATCTAAACTTTAGAAATTAAATGAAAGGATATCTTGCCAAATCTCATCCCCTATTAGTGTCTGTGTGTGCAGAGTGCATTTCTGAATTATGTAAGCAATGCTGATGAGAAAGATTGCAGTCACATCTGTTAAAACAGATAACAGCTAAATTGGTCATCCTGACTTTTTTAAGTTTAAAAGGCTTTCTCGGAGACCAATCAAAATACTGTATTTTAATGCCTGCCAACAAATCATAGAACTGTTTAGGAGCATCTCAATTCTAAGTATAATTTTGCAACCCTAGTGTCATCTGAGAATTTTTAGAGGTTAGATGGACGTGTATGTCTTTGTGTGGTGTTTGTCACAGTGAGTCTGTTTAACGGTCTGTTTATATTTTGTGATATTCTGTCGTATTGGAAGGTTTGAAAATCATGAAAACATAAGCAGTTCTGTAAGCTGATTCTTTCAAGTCTCATTCTTCATTTGTAAAAAGTGTCTTGCCCTGCAAAGGGTAAAGCTTTGAACTTGTAGACATCAGTAATTGAGCTCTTTCAGTGACAATTAATATACTTTGTTGGTGTTTCCGTAGGTCTCGGTACAGCCACTTAGAGAAGATGACAGATTTGGTGGCTGTTTGGGAAGTAGCTTTAAGTGATGGTGTTCATAAGATTGAATTTGAACATGGGACCACTTCAGGAAAACGTGTTGTCTATGTTGATGGAAAGGTGAAACTGCTATGTGCTCAAAATTCACTGTGATACAGATTATATAAGTGCACTTCCATGCAACAGGCATCAGAACAAAAGACTAATAAAAGCAAGTGAGGTATATTTAGTGGATTATCTAATTTAATGAACTGCATTGTTCCTTTTTTTCAGTAACAATTAAGATGTGAGTATTCCTGAAGTGCTTGGCTGTTCTTAGGCAGAAGCACTCTAGACATACCCAGTATTCTGTATTTGTTCATTCTGAAATAGTGGTTAAATGCTGAGCTGTTTCCCGAGTTGTAGTTAATTTTTTTTTTTTTTTTTTTTTTTTGTGCTAAAACATGCATTCAGGTTTATCCATTAATACCCATTATCTTTGCTTTATTCTGCAGGAAGAAATAAGAAAAGAATGGATGTTTAAATTAGTGGGTAAAGAAACATTCACTGTCGGGGCAGCCAAAACAAAAGCCACTATTAACATTGATGCAGTTGGTGGCTTTGCTTATGAATATACTTTGGAGATCAATGGCAAGAGCCTCAAGAAGTACATGGAGAACAGGTTAAAAACAACCAATACTTGGATACTGAGCTTGGGTGGCATGGACTATAGAGTTGTTCTAGGTAAGTAAACATTGACTGACTTTATGACTTGTATGTGCTTAATAACTAGTAATGAAGAGAAAGCACATTTCAGTGGCAAGCTCTGTTGCAGTGAACAATCTCAAGTGGTCGGGAAGTTTGGAATTGGATGCCAAAGACGGACTGAAAAACCAATAGTCTCATTAGACCTGTGTGAGCCTGCTGTCAGTGTTCTGCTCTACAGCAGCGTGGTCTAGGCTTAAAAAAAGAAGAGAGGGGAAAAGAAAGGTTGGAAGGAGTTACGGCCTCTGTATCCATGGAGCTGCCCTAGCAAGACAGTTCTCCAGGTGAAGCACATCACAGAAGTGTTCCTGGCGCGGTGCTAACCAGGTAACCAGGCTTTACTTCCAAAAATCAGAAGCCAAAATCAAGGAGTCTTTAACTGAAGAAGTGTGACAATGTTACGTTCTAGGTTTTTGATAGACCAATCAGAATCCTTTTTTCTGCATCACTTCTAAGCTACAAATTTAATCTAAGAATTTGTTATGTTTTTTCACTTTCTTAATAGCAAGGCAATACACTCCTTACCTTCTGCCCCCTCTCCCAAATACATTGCAAGCAGATGGGAGAAAGGGATCCCCTGAGGAATTTTTCTGTGGCATACAGTGGGAAAACTTCTACTTAGGTATTGGCTTAGACCTGGAGACAAGGGATCTCAGGCTACGATTTCTTCTTAAGCCTCAGGACAGAACAAACTGCCCCAAGATGACGTGGGCTGTGGAAGACAGACAATATAATGCCAGAACCAGATTAGTCTCCTTACAGACTTCTACTTTTCCTGTGCTTACTAAAAAGGTCAGCAGTGTTCAGCTCTCTGCTGATGTCCTGTGGATGAGTGTCAGTAATGTGAATTCTAGAGCCAAGAAGGATGTGCTAGGAGAAGGGAAACAATTTTCTGTTTCAAATGAAAAGAAATTAAGATTGATATTTAAAGTGGTACTTGGGTTTTCAAGGAGATTTTAATACTACAAACAGCTTGATGGGTGTTAAATAACGCTGCTTTTGAATTAAACCAGTTAGAGCTTTGTTGATGTAATGGTTTGAAAGCAAACCAATGAGAGACTCCAAGTCAGAAATACAATTTAATAGAAAAAATAAAATAAATGCAATAATACAGAGAAAAAAACACAAGAGAGAGTCAGAATACAACCTGACACTCTGTGGTTAGGATGGTGGTAGCAGTCCAGATGAAACAGTGGTCTCGTAGAAAAGATCTGGTAGCTCTTGTCGTCTGGAAATCCAGTGGGTAAGGCCTCCTGTGCTGTACTGAACCCCAGTTTATATCCAGGTGGGAGCACTTGGCTCCTCCCCCTGGGTGGAGCATCTCACAATGGGTTGATATCAGTCTATGAGTCATGCAGTGGGTCCTTGATGGTCCATTAAACAGAAATAGCTCCTGGGGGGAGCTCTGTATGAGTCATGGGGCGAGGCATGGATGGGCCCATTAACAGGGAGGACTCCTCCTGCTGGGTGGGAAGGTGTTAACATCTCCCCTGACCTTGAACCTCTTTCCTTATCTGTTATAGCCTGGGGTGTGAGGTCTGTCCTGGGCAGCTGCTACGCATGATTTTGTTAACAGCCCATGAGCAATGACATAGAGGGTATAGAATAGAGTTTTTGGTTCTACCCACATAAGGATAAACTGGTCCCAGACCCTGTAACCATGACAGTTGAATAAGCAGAACTCAAACAATTAGCAGAAATTACTTCATTTTCTGTCGTCAGGTTTTCCTGTTTAAGGATATCAGAATATCTCTCAATATTCAGAATACCTCAGTGTTAACACCCAGGGCTAGGGAGAGGTAAAAATGTGTGTTCAGAGAAGTTGTTTGTCCATTGATAACAGAGCCTCCTACCTCTCAACTGTAACAACAGACCCTGTAGCCCAGGTACTGTGGCTGATTAGGAACTGCTTTGAAGAACTGAAATTCAAAAGTAGATGTTTTAAATTCCTAGATCTTCTTGTCTGCAGGGAGAAAAAAATATATCTTGTTCTTTCTCCTTTTTGTCTTTTTCCTTCTCAGAAAAGGACACTATGGACGTGTGGTGCAACGGTCAGAAGCTGGAGACAGCGGTAGGTGAAGGGTGCCCAGAGAGCAGAGCTCACACCAAGGCCCAGCAGGGCACGTGGCCTGGCCTGCCACAGCGCGGGGTCCCAGCCAGGACACTCACTGTTGCCTCTGTCCTCCCCTGTGTTCTACTACTGACAGGGTTTCAGCTAAGATGCCAAATGTCTGTCTATTTAAGGACAAGCAATGCTTTTGTTTTACACTTTTTACACAAGCAAAAGAAATCTCTTGGGTCCGGTTGTCCAGGGTTTTTAGCGAGAAAATTTTCAGGGGTGTGGGAGGTATTTAAGCTTGATGCAGAGTGTAGAGCCACCTCATCCAAACCTGCTCATGTTGGTGGTGACTGAAAGTTGAACACTACACGTAGTCTGTTACGACTCATGATTTTTTTTTTTCTCTTTAGAGATGGTCCCTGACACTTAGGGCCAAGGGTCTCATTGGAACAAATAAAATCTTTTGTCTTTCTGTCACATCTCCATTAAGTTTTAGAGCAGGCTGACAGCTAGAAGGGTTAATCTGTTTGGCATCTTTTTACATTAGGATGGCTTTGAATACACATACTGTGTAGGCTTCCCCGTTCTTGAAGCATGTCCTTTCTCACTGGACAGTTGTCACTGTGATTACTACTGCCAGAAATAATCCCCTGGATGACTACAAACTGTAAAAACAACAGTTCTGCTGTACTTGAGGATGAAAAGATTCACAAAATGTTTCTTCGGTAGTCAGTGCAAGAAACATCCTGTCTCAGTGAATCAGAACTTTTGTCTTGGTGGTTCTGAGCCTTTTCTATAATGTAACAAGCACACCAGGAGATGTTCTTGCCAGCTATGAGTACAAGTTTAGTTGTCAAACTGTGCTTGCATTGCAGCAGCACACAGATTTTTCTGCTCTCTTAAAGATGGTGACAAAAACAGTTCTGTATGGAAAAATTTGTTACAGGAAGTGACGTAACTGCAGCAGGAGCTGCGTATCCAAAATACACAACTGTTAATTCAGGGATCTCTTTATCCTGCTGTAGAAGGCACCACTAAACACTCCCCTTTTTCCTGCCACTTCAGCACAGGTTTGTGAGGTACTTATTGGCTGTACTGCTCAACTCAGAAGGAAACAGTCATTTCTTTTTGGGTTGGGTTTTTTTTTTGCTACTGGTATGGATCAAAGGTATTAATTCACAAATTCCAACTTTATAATTTCTGGTTATGTGAAATTTTGATTGTCATTGAAAACCCACAGACCTTTAACTGGACACCTTGGCAAAGCCCTGTATGAGTTTCTGCAGCTTTATTCACCATTTGCACTGTATTTGTTGTAGGTGCCTATGGCTGCTCTAATTTTGGGAACTACAAGTGATCTCAAACTTGGAAACAATGTGATGCATTCAAGCTTTTATTTTACTAAAATAGCATCTGTCTGTTTTTATTCTTGTCTCCTTTCTCTCAGGGTGAATTTGTAGAAGATGGGACTGAAACTCACTTCAGTGTTGGTGACCACAGCTGTTACATTAAAGCTGTCAGCAGTGGGAAACGGAAGGAAGGAATTATTCATACCCTTATTGTGGATGACAGAGAAATCCCAGAGGCTGTGGAGTAGCCTCTAGTTAACTGATTATTGTAGGACTAAGATCAGGAATTTTCAATTACTGTGGTAATTATTTGAATATGTACTACTTGGTACATCTAGTTTGTGCTGGGTTTATTTTCTAGTTTCTGTATATGAAATTATTCTTTTTGAGGACCAGATGAAAATAATTATATACAACCTCTCACATTACCAGCTTTAAAAAACTTCATAGAACAGGTATTATGTCACTAAGCGCAGAGGACACCAGTGAACTTAAGTAGAAATTATATACTAGAAAAAGAAACCGAGAAAATAAAGTGGAAGATAAATCTTCACTCAGACTGAATCCTCATAAACTGTGGGTGTATGTGGAGGGAGGAGGAAGCATGTGCTGGGCATTTGAATAAGCAAAGTTTTCTTAGTAGTTATTTTTTCTATTAAACTGACTACCAATGTTTTTTAGATGCAATTAAGAAGAGTTACAAAGTTAATAAAAAGGTTATTCATTAAATATGCTGTTACCAATACTTGTGTGACAGTATTAAAATAATATTGTGCTATCAAAACTCTTCTGTATTTCAAGTAGGGGAATTTTATTCTAAAAATCATTTTTTCTGAAAACTGATGCTTGTTGGAAATTGTTGCAGTAGTTCAGAAACTTTGTACTGAGCTTTTTAAAAAGAAAACACCAAAAAACCCAAATTCCTGCCATGAAACTCCTTTAAAAAAGGAAACTTAAATAAGAGCTTATTCTTTTTTGATGCTCTCTAACAAACCTTACATCTACAGCTGTGCATCTTCCTGGCAGTAAGGTGTGAATCAAGAAATTTAAGGAAAAATGGGAGAGAAGTAGAGGAGATAATGATTGCTTAAATGGAAAAGCTAAAATAGGAATAGACAACTCTGTTTTCAAACTTCCAGAATATTATCTAAAACCAGCCTTGGGATGTCTGTGAGAAAAAGAGTTTTGTTAGATGGTTCTTTTAAGTTTATGGGTGGTTTTGCCCATTTAATATGGTATTAGAGCACACTAGGTTCACACACTACAAAAGCTACCCTTTCACAACAATGTAGACTTAGCTAGTTTAAAAATAGAGACAAACAATATGCGTATATTAAATTAAAAGTTTGTTTTGTGATGGTTAAATGTTAAATTTTTTAAAAAAATAATAAATTTCCACTTGCAACCTCACTTAAGAATTCAAAATTAGACTTTTGTAACTTAACTTCTGGACTTGTGAGAGTGGTTCCTAGCACTATGACTGCTGCCTTGGGAGGTGCAGGTGCAGGCATAGGCATGGGTGCTGAGAATTCATTGCAAATTACTCTGAAAATGTGTATTAAAACGCTAGTTTCATCTGTGTTTTAGGGCTCAGGCTGCTGTCCGTTAGCACAGGCTAACTCCGTTAGCACAGTGAATGAAACATTTTTCACATGACAACACTGTTGTTTTTTTTTTAATCGTTCTGTATGAGCCATTCTTCTCCCCAGATAATTAGTTTTAACCACAGGGGACTCTTCAATCTCGAAGCCGACAGATGAGCCTTTATTTCTGTATTGCAGCACTGTAATAGGCCATTTGGGTGTTTAGTCAGGGCCATAACTGGTGATTTTCAACGCTTCAGATTGGGCAGTAGATTTTAGTTCAGGGACACAGGTTTTTTTAAACCCTGCTTATGTCAGAGAGTTTTAGGCTTTAGTACAGAAACTTTCAAAGTACTGAGAGCTGGACTGACCCCCCTTTTACATTGGCACCAGTATAACAGTTCTTTGGTTTTCTGTTTACTGGCTTTAGGTCACTGCAGAAGCCACGTCGGGATACCTAGCTACAAGGTGGACATTAATATTTAAGATACTGGTAAAGGTAGATTAATTGAAGAGTCATTTCAAGCTTGAACCAATTCTCTACTATTTTGTAGTCTTTCCAAGAGATTGAACATGGCTGAGAGATCCAAAGCTCAAATACAGCCCAAGTCACATTCTTAAGACTATATGGAAGAATAACAGGTTAGCCAATAGTGTCATTTGTACTTTTTATTTTGAACACAAGTACCTACAATGGCATACCTTAACTAGGAACAACTGTAACAGCTACTACTGTTAGAAATCATGAAGTATTGCCTTACATTTGTCATAACTATGTGTATTTAATAACATGTCCCTAAGTGGCAAACACTTTTTTGCCCAATATGCTCACCTAATTAAGTCAAAAGAAAATGTAAGAATCAAAGGCACAGGCAAAATTTCTTGGGTTTCACTAACATATGTGGAGTCTCAGATTAAGGAAATGCAATGGAAGGATGACAGCCTACACAAACATCAAGTATATAGAACACTAAGGTGAAGTAAATGACCAGATAAATGTTAAATTATATGTTGTGATGCTTTCCCTTCTGTTTCCATTCATAGCTAATTTTGTTCTAATCTCCTTAAGATAGTGGCTTGCTTTTTTTGTTCATGGATATTTCAGAGCACTCTGCACAGAGCCATTTTGATCACAGCACGTTACTAGGTAGAGCATCCTCTTAAAATTGAAGTACTAGACTTTGTTCTGAGGGGCCTCCACCATAGCTTCTGTTCTGATTAATTCTTACAGGATCCTGCTGGTTCCCTCAGGGGTGCCACGTACCTCTCAGTCACTTGGGAACAAGTTAGCAAATATTGTGGAAGAGCCCCAACACTGTTGCAAATGACAAAGGTGTCAGGATTGTTTACATCATCTACTAAGCTGTCATATACCTCAGTGGCATCCCCCTCCACTGCTGGTGGCATAATATAAAATGGCTTGCCTTTAGTGTACAAGCCTGTTAATACATCAGCCTCAAACACATATATTTTAGCATCTGCTTCCCACATGTCTTTATCCTCAATTAGGCTTTTTGGGTTCCTTTTAAAGTAGATGCCAGCTCCGTATTTTTGTTCTGGAAAAAAAAAAAAAAAGTTTTCAGCAGG
>NW_008622033.1:10024-19158 GCF_000691845.1 Merops nubicus
AGTTGGTTCTCTGGGGGCAGCTGTACTGAGACACTGCTTCTTGATTTAGTATGATGTTTTATGTTGGTGCACAATGCCTGCCATCCTTTTGGAAGGGAATTTGCACTCAGTGGCTCTGATGAGAGCCTGACCTCCCACTGAAATCATGAGCTGATGGCCATCCCTATTTAACTGGTACTCCACTGATGACACTGTTAATCCAGTGACAGAACCATCAAGGTGTAATGCAATTATATAAACACTTCAGTCGTCATAGACTAAGAATGGATAAATACCAAAGAAGGTAAGATTTTAATAATGCAAACTACAAAAAAAAAAAAGCTATGAGATTTCTAAGGAGAACGGTGCATAAAAATGCTATTACTGTATCATGTGAAAAAGTGCAAAGATATTAAATTAGGCTATCATCCTATTTATTATTCTGAAAGCATGAAAACGTTCCATGTGCATCGCACAGACCAGGAAAGGCAAACCTCCACTTTTTAAACAGCTTATTTGCCTGAAATGCCAATTCTGCATCGGACAGCAAACTGTCACGCCCATCACCTCCTGCAGAACAAAACACTAAACACTTGTTCTTCCCTTTCTGGAAACATCTGTCTGCTGCACTGTCGGCTGCTGCACTGTCGGCTGCAGCCTGTGATAGACCCCACAGCTTTCTCCTAAGCATCCTCTACTCTGAAGAGCAGTCTGCTCAGGCAGGTGGTTGCTGTTCCTCATTGGACCTGACATGAGCACCTTCAGAGGCACCTGCCAGCCTCAACTCCTCCAGGATTCCTCTGAACGTGTGTTAAAGTGCCAAGCTGCCGAACGCACGCTTGCAGGAAGTAAATAAGGACGTTGACTTTCTTTAGAGTGACAGGGCAAAAGAAAACTTGGATGTGGCATTCTGTGTATTAGCAATTCTGTCACCAGTGTCTGGGCTAGGCTAGAATCCGGGCACCCCCCCCCCCAGAGCCTACTGACTACAGTATCAGGAAGCAAAAATGGGAAGAAGTGTAGACAAAAAAAGTAAGCCCACATGACTCTAAATGCAGGTACGAAAGAGTTTTTGTTTAGGAATGCCATTTCTTCTGATTTTAATCCAACTTCAGTAGCCAGTCACCGTTCATTTTGACTAAACATGGCAAAGCCAGTTATTACCTGCTGGTGGAGAATACATCCTGTGAAATCCCGTCTGGCATACGGAGCTACAGAACTGAGCCAGAACACGCTGGTACAACCTGTGGGTTATTTTGCAGGCACCTTGTTTTTCTTCCTTTTTTTTTTTCATTTGTTGGAATGCAGCAGATAAAAGAGAATTATGTATCTTTTCTACCTGTAACATAAATAATAGTGTAGGGTAAGCAAACAGAACAATATCCATGAAATCCCTAAGTGCTCTCATTCAGTGTTCTTCAATGTAAGGACCTTTGGTTTAGTTTCTGTGCATTGGCTGCATGGTGGATAAGGTATCTGAAGTGTGCAGCTGATGGAAAAAACTATGCCACTATCCTCTGCCTCTCACTGAAACCATGGGAATATATCCTAGTGTGCGGGTTCCCAGTGCTTGAGTTGTGCTGGACAGATTATCAACCATAGGTGAGAATAAGCTGTGTAGGTGTTGACAGCCTAATCTTTTCAAGAACTGCAAGTGTCCTGTAAGGTGTGGAGAACCTCAGCTCTCAACCAAAACTTTACAGCTCTTGGAGAGAAAACAGTCCACAGATAAGAGGACCTTTACACCAGCTTGTGTTTGAAAAGCGTGGCTGTGTGCAGCGTAATGCCACGCAGGACTTGAGGTGAACTGGCTGTGCTGCAGCTCTCACTGCTAAGCCCAACTCCAGCACTGGGCCAGCTGCAGCCCTGGGGGTCAGTACCAGGGGCCTGCAAGTCCTCCAGCAGCCTGCTCACAACAGAATTCTGACTGCTTAGCTAAAAACAAGCAGGTCCTGAAGCGTGATCAAGCTTCTGCTCCCCTAAGTCATTTAATTGAGCCTCAAGCAATCCTCAGTGCAGCAGTTTTAAATTCTGATATAGCTTTTGTGTAGAGACTCCACAAAGTCTTTGGTTCTTTCAAGAGGCACTTGCTTTCCTCTTTCTCATATGAACATGACACTGGTTTCCAGCTACCCGCTGTTGCTGCTAAGGAAACAAACCCTTGTTCATAAACTGCATTTTAACATGTTGGACAGCCTTGTCCTCCTCTCCAGTAAAGCACTGACATCCAAGCCAGATCCCAGCTTCACACTACTAATCAGGTCATAACGCTGACAAATTCAGCTGCTGATTTTTGGTGTCAAGCTCACAAGAAAAAAAATGGCGGCACCACCTCAGTGTCCTGCAACACTGTATTCATTCTAATGCACCAATCTCATATTCCTGTACAGTCCTGTAAAGGGACCTTTAAAGCTTGAATAAGAGACAGAATATACAGTACAGTTAAAAGGACTTCACAGAATTTAACCACACTTTTTGAGTGATTATTTGCATTATAATTAAAAGACTTTATTTGAAGTAAAGACTACTACTATTTTAAGGATTTGGCCAATTGGATTTTTTTATAAGCAATTTATTGAAATAGTTAATCTGAATTTTTTAAGCATATGTTAAACATGTTTGTTCAAATACATCAGCTGAGTCTTTTTTTCCATGAATACTCTCTTTACCTTGAGAACGCGAAGCCCAGCTTTTTCAAACTGTTTTTGTCTGTCTTTAAACTCCTGAAGGTGTGATTCCACCAGTGAAATCTGGAGATGTTTCGTATCATTTGTCTTCTGAAGTTGTCCTTCTGAAAGCCAACCTGCTTCTGGCTGGCCTGGATACAGATAAGGGAGTAAAATTTTCATATATTGTAATATCTGAAGCAAAGGTGAGGAGGAGGGATCCAATACTTCAGTTTGGAACTTTAGTTAAGAACAAAGAATTTAAATATTCTCCCAAGTAATGGCAGAGGCCAATATTGAGAGGGACTGATTAATTTAGTAGTTTTTCTACATTTATTAAAGAAACAGAGAGAGAGGGAACCAAAGAAAAGCTATTTATCTTCTCCGTTACATCTCTCCACATCCAACATTCATATAGTGGTATCTCTGCTGAATGACTGTACAAACACAAGGAAAAATGGATCACTCAGTAGTTTTTTGTAACGCAGCTTATTGTATCAGCTGTTAATGAGAGTCAAGGACTCTGCAGAACAAGTCCATTAGTGGGTCCTGCAACAGTGGTCCAGCTGTAGCTGGCAGAAGAGCTCACCAAAGGTATGTGTTCATTAAGTGCAAATTTTGTAAGTGTCCCATGGCCAGGCTTTAAAGTGAAGCTGTCCTGGAGGAAGCTCTGCACAAAGTGTGCCTGCGGGGAATGTTGCCAAGTGAGTAACCACAGCTAGCAGATGGTCTTGCAGGGGCTCCTATGCTCAGACTATGGTAACACCAGTAGTTAAAGCAATGTTCAGTGTGTGTGTGAACTGAATACACATCTGTCCACTCTCAGCCATACACAGATACATGTTCCTTCATACTTGACCTTGTTTAGGCACTTAGTTTACATAGTTATTTACTTAATTCACTTATTTACTTTACATACCTATTAAGTACAGCAGTTCCTCTTGCTTGGCTGCAGTCTTCTCCTGCATACGAAGCAGTAATTTTTCAGTTGCAAGCACTGCATCAATCACAGCATCAGGAGGGCCCCGAAATTCCAGTCGTGCTTTTCCATCTCTCACTTCTTCTGAAACACAGGTGCTGGAATGCTGCTCTCGAGAGAGTTCTGCAAACTCTTTCCTACCGAGGCTAAAAATGTAGTTGTTCTCAATAACAGCATGGTGACTCTTCTGAATTTGTACCATGCTCTGGATCCAGGATTCTGCTGCTTCCAGTGCAGTACGTATGGTCCCTTTAAGTTCAATTGCTGATTCATTATTCACAGGCTCTTTTACACTTTGATTGCCTGACTTGGTACCTGGAAGGAACATTTTTTTTTTTTTAATACAAGTGCATTGGAAGAGTGAAGCGCTCTCAAGGGCTGTCACAAATTCCTGTATGTTATCTAAATACACAGTGGAAGAAAAACACTACTCTACTGGTATGCTTAGAAAAAAAGAGTTTAGATACCAGGACGTAAGATTTCCAGGGAAAAAAAAAGAAAACCAAAAAAACCCAACAAGCAGACAAACAAAACCAAATCAAACCAAACCAAAGCAAAAAAAAAAAAAACACAAAACCCCCAAAAACCAAACCCCCAAACAAAACCCCTAGACATACAGAATTTATTTACCTTCCACTAAATAACTTCCAACAAATTAGGCACTGACAATGGGTTTTATGTTTGAAAATCTTACAAGAGACATTATCAGTTAATTCCTATTAATATAGAAATGCAAAGCACTCACAAGATTTTGCATCCCTCTTTCCCCAAGACATATGTATATACTACATTCTTTCTAAAGGAAATACAATTTCAGAGTCTCAAATCTGGAGTGCTCATTTATTTGAAATGCCCTTTCTGTTCATTACTTACTCAACTGATCACTTCTGTTGTAATATTCCTCTTTGCCCAGTTGTTGTGTTGCTGAATAAAGTGCTCTCTGGAAAATCTTGAAAGAGGAGTTTAGGAGCAGTTTGCAATCTGTGTTGTCAAGTACACAATCTCCTCAAAACTCTGCTAGATAAGCAGTTTACAGCTGTAGTTACACCAACCCCCCCGAATTCTGAAAATGTTAACAGCTAACATTTGTCAGCTTTTCCAAAATTCTGAAATTCCATTCCTGACAATATCCTGTTCTGTGCCTCCCAAGGTAAGACAGCTTATACACTGAATGGCACCTTCAGCAACACCTTGTGGTTAAATGGGAATTTAACTCCTGAAGGTAAATGGGAGCAAAAGCAAACTGTACTTTTATAACAGATGGCTATCTAAAATAGTTGTGTACTAATCCCATTGGCTAAATATCAAAAAGGTAGAAAATGGCACACTGCAGTTGAAATGATGTACTGTTTGCAACGCTTCCATCATCTTGGTCCCATTTACTTCAACCATCCATTTTCCGTGGGTTCCAGAACTAGGTGGAAGGAGATTGGAGCCAGATGATCTCTAAGGTCCTTCCTAACCCAAACCATTCTACGATTCTACAATCGGATCCGTGTTCTGTGTTGATAGTGTTTTGCCCTAGGAACTTCATACAAAAAAAAACCCCAAACAGTTAAAGACATTTCCTGAGGAGGACTAAGTTTATTTCCTAATAAGTTAAGAGTAGACTCCTTATAAATTTGTGCCCAGTCATAAAAATTTCAGAAGCTCCCTCTTCTTGTTATCAGATCACAGGGTGAAGACTTCTGGTTTAGTGAAGAGAAAATAAAGATTTGTAAAGATTAATAACTCTTGTTAATGAGACAAATACTTTCCTAAAGGGACCTGCCTCTAACAAATGTTGTAAATAGTATGGAATTCAGATTATTTTATTTTGTAGTCATTTATGGGATTCTTTTTACAGTTCAGGGTTTTTCTCATTGGTAGTTAACAACAAATTTGTTACCTGATAAGCATCAAAGTCATCTGGGCAAGAGACAACTTGCACATCTAGCTTCTTCTCAGGGCATGCCCTGGCGAAATTTAAAACCTCTTCAGTCATGATCTCTGCCTGTTGATAGTGCAGCAGTGATGAACAGAACGCATGTGCTGGAAAAGACAGTGAGGGATTTGGCAAGTTCTGACAGTATTGCAGGCATTTTGTCACTGCAGCTCTTAATTCCTGCAGAAAACAAACAAACAAACAAACAAACAAACAAGTGGTTTAGTCCTCACATCACTCAACATGAAAATCAATTAAAATCAAATCCAACAGACAGTTACCTCACACGGTAACACCCTGTAGTAGTTTTGCGGCTGTACAATGTGCAGTACAGACTCACAGGGCAGATTATAACCTTTTGTTACCACAAGATTCTTATAAGATGAAGAATATCTGAGATGAGACTTAAGTTCATCCTGAAGAGCTGAACCTGCTTTTTCCAGCAGTCTCTCTGAAACTGGAGAGTCAGGCTTGCCAGTCACAGACACGTAATTAACAATAGCTGTAGTCTGGAAGAAAAGAGTGCAAAGTTTCAGTATACTTCAAGTTCATTACTTGCAAGCTTTGATACTATAAGGAGCACTATTTCTAGGAAGAATTCCTTTTAAAAAGCCTGACTGCAGCAGATTAGCTGTTTGAAGGGTTCTCTTACTACTTACTAAGCTCATATTTTGCATCAGATTTTCTAGCTAAAAAGTTAAATGAATCCATTTTAATGATATGCTCTTTAAAGATACACGTCACCTGTGTAAGTGATATTCAGCTCTTTCAGCATTTGCTGAATAACTCCAGCAGTGGCATCTAAAAGAACATAAATTATAGGAAAAAAAAGCAAGACAAAAAATAAGAGTAGACTTCCAGGGAATGCATGATAAAATGCGAGTTCCCATGATGTGATAATAAGATAAACATTAACATAAGGATATATTAGTATTAGTCGTTCAATCTTTAGCTGCTTCCTACTACACCATAACAGCATGTATCCAAAAAAGAAATACAAATGTTCTAAAGTTTAATACCCCTTTAGGGAAAAAAAAAACCAAAACAAAACACAAAACAACCAACCAACTCCTTGCCGCTGTAATTTATTTACCACCTGTAAATTCCCCGCAGGGTGAGAATATAACCGTTTAGAGGGCTGATACAGTACATGTTCTGAGCTCCTGGGCTCCAAATCCTGCAAAGACTTGGAGGCAACTTCATGTTCAACACATGGGCCAGACTTACCTTCTGCTCTTCAAGGACTCCTTTTATGAGGCGCAAGCGAGTTTTTCCATGTTTGATGAAAGAGGGAAGCTGGCTTGGTGAAGGAGGAAGAGTTTCCTGACCTGAACTGCTATCACTCAGAAGCTCCTCACAGGCCTTCTTCATTGCTGCAACTGCATACTCAGAGATGTTCACCAGGCGGATCTCTCTGAGACAGCTTGGTGAACTTGCCTCAACAAATTCCTTTATAGCCATCACAATCACCTCAGCACACAAATCGAGTGGGAAGGCAAAAATACCTGAACTCACTGCTGGGATAGCCACAGACTTTATAGTATTTTCTGGGGCACTAACGTACTTCAGAACATTCATAATAGCTTCCTTAAGTTGTTTACAGCATCTTTGTCTTTCATAAACACTCCACCTTGGACCAACTGCATGAATAATTTTCTTACAAGGAAGCTTCCCTCCGCCTGTCACTGCTATTTTGCCAGCTGAGAGTTTTCCATGCTTTTTAATATGAAGATTGCTTTGCTCTTGTATTTCTGGCCCTCCAGCACTCAAGAGGGCTAAAGCAAGGCCTCCTACATGATCTAGGTATTCATTTGCTGCATTTACCAAAGCATCAGCCTCATGTCTTGTGAGATCATCCTTACAAACACAAATGTCAATTCCTGGCTTTAGTGTTTTCCTGTATACTTCAATAGTGCATTTTGCACTTTTGAAGATCAATGTACAAGCAAATTTTTTGTAAATAAGGTTACTTAGACAGTCCTCTCTTTTCTTAAGAACTTCATAGGCATCTTTATCGATGGGGATCATCAAGCTGTCTTCATTCATTACCATGCTTGGCCCTAGGATACAGAATAGTACAAAATGAAATCCAAGTTACTACAGTCAAAACATTGCTTTACCTCTAGAAGTGTTGTTTATAGCTCACAACTTTATCCTACTGTCATTACTTACCAATACTTTTTTGGCATAGTCCTCTCTCCCCTTTCCATAGGCTTAGAAAGCTCAACTAAGCAAAGAAAAGCACTAAAAGATGACAGCAAGAGTATCAGCTAAAAGATATCAGCGAGAGCCCGTGGGGACTTGAGGCTTTGGGTTTGCCTTACTGTTTACCTGAGGAGGAAGCCTGATTTAGAGGTGTCTCCTCCTGCAACTTGTTCTTTCCTACTGTTTATTCTCCCCACCGTTACGCTGACACAACCATTGTTTGGGACATATTCTTAAATGAATCAGTGACATAGTCTGAATTTTAAAAAAAAACAACCAAACAAACAAACAACTCAACACAGACCTATGAAACTTGGTTTGATTTTGGAGCACCAACTTCAAAGACTCATGCAGCAGCACAACTGAATGGGCTGAGCATAAACCGTGAGGAGGAGGAAAAAGGAGCAGACAAGCGTGTGGGGAACATCTTTGAAACAGATGCTGTTACAGGCCTTTGTCACCTGACTGCAGTGCCACCACGATGCTGTGCTGCATTTGCCACTAAAACTCCAGCTGGAAAAGCAAAGGTGAAAAGCCACACTGTAATCGGGGCTTCAAAACCCACAGCCACACCCGCAGAGGAACCCTCGCCCATACGCTCATTTAACTGTGCCACAGAGATCTTAAGCTGAGCTTTGCCAAGCCCACAAGCAAGTTCTTTCTTTGTACGGAACTTACCAATTCAGAAAGGCTTTTTAAACCACTTTTTTTTCTTTTTTTTTAGGCAGCCACAACAGTGAAGAGTGGGGTAGTTTTCACATTCTGACTGCGGCAGTAGAGCCCTCTCCTGGCAGATGTCGGCAGTACCACACGCAGCGGCATGTTAATTACCCTGCATCTATTGGCATGAGTTTAACCAAACTTTCCTCCGGGCTACGCTACCTACTTGTAAGACGAGTCTAACGTTTTGCACTTATATACACACCGATTCATCAAAACATTCTTCGATATAATACCGATTCTTCGGAGCTCTTAGTTTTAAAAGAGAAATGCAAGCAAATCTCGCTGAAGTAGTGAATAATAATGTCCATCCACAACCGCGTCTAACTCGTCCATTTCACGTAGCTTTCGGCTATTCCACACTGATGTTTTCCCGTCTGCTGGCTGCAGCTGCCAACTCTCAACTTAAATACAAGCGCACACTTTGCGGATGGCTAAATGAGAGGCTTACCCGAACCCTTCTTCTTCGACGTCCCTGGACTGTAACTCTATTGCAAAAAAGAAAGAAAGAAAACAAGAAAGGGACGCTGAGCTGCGCAGTTCCGTCGAAAGCGAGGCCGGCAGCGCCGCCTTTTCGAAACTCCGTGTGAAGTTTTCTAATATCTAAAATGCTTATTGAGAGCTGAGACTACGGCGACGGGCCCGCGGCGGGTAAGTTGCC
>NW_008622034.1:0-1196 GCF_000691845.1 Merops nubicus
AAAAAAATCATCTAGTTTTAATAGGCAATTTGTTTGGAGCATGGTGATCAAAACTACTAAAATTTTCATATTTTCCTGGTCTTGTATAGTCAGGACGCTAGAAATTTTACAGCTATGTAATACAACTGCAACTAAAAAATGTTACTTATGTTTTATATTTTTTCCCCCTTAACACTCAGCTAAGGAAGATACACTGCAGCACTCCAAAATTATGAGGCTCTGGAGAAAAAGACAAAGCTCAAACTGAAGACTCAAACTCACAGGGAGAAAAGCAAAATGCTCCAACTGGAGGATCGTTTCCATGACTACTAAGAATTAGCAAAGTATTGGCAGATGTATATGTAAAAGGAAACAGTGACAACATCTCATATGGATTTTAAGGAACCCAAAAACCTTTGAACTTGTGGTGGTTCCCTCAAAATAAGCATGGAGTCCTCTATTATTAAAAAAAAAAATCACAACCACTATATACTGTATGACTATCAGACACAAGGACTCTTAACATAGTTCCACATACAAGTCAGTAGGGATCTCCAGTGAAGTACACATGAACAGTAAAGTGAAAGAAGCTGCAAAGAACTAAAACAAATAAAGACAAAACCAAAAACCAAAAGAACAAGAAAAATACCCCATGATGCATGACTGACCGAGGGGTTTTTTTGTTATTGTGCTGGGACTGTAAAGTGGCCAAAATGTGAAAGATAACCCAATGGTGTGTGATCTTGGGCGAGTCTGAAATCACTTCTCATTTCCACAAATTTCAAGTTTTAATTTACTTTATCTTTATACAACATAATTAACAATTCCCCTCCTAACCAGGACTGCCAGGAATACAAATTGACAACTTCGTGTACTCAAGTTACTACAAACAAGATGACTGAACAGATCAGAGACTGACTGTTACAACATCACCGTATTAGTGCTGCCTTTAAACATTTCCAAAAAATCACCTGCCATGTAGACTAGTGAAGATCAGGTAAGTTCAAATGTAAAAATAAACAGAAATCATTCTGGCAACTGTTAGTCTATTTTTTCCACCATATGAACTTAGCTTGCCTTCAAAGGCTCCCATATGAAGAACTACTACAGTTGTTTTATTCTTGCCTTTTAATTTTCTGAATTTAGCTAGAACACTCTTTTCAATTATATCAGCGGACTAATAAAAAAGGGTAAAGAAACTAAAGAATTTTGATCAC
>NW_008622035.1:0-13982 GCF_000691845.1 Merops nubicus
GCACGCCGCCGTGCCCGGCCTCCCCGTGGCGAGCTCCAGGGTCCTGCCTGGGCTCGTCCTCCGTAGGGACTTCACGGCCTACTGCCCGGCCGAGGGGCCCCTGCGGGTCCTGCTCGTCACCGAGCCCCTCCGGCCCGCCCTCGCGGCCCCCGGCGTCGAGTTTGTCATCGACTCGGAGCGCCAGCATCAGGCTTCCCTTCGCTGGATCGCGAGGAGGGTAGAAGCCTTCATGAAACGCTTGCAGAGCAACGAGGTGAAGCTGTTGCTGTCGAGCCTGAAGCAGGAGGAAGTGGTTATCTACTATGCGGAATTACACGGGATATCCGTAGTAGAGTGCTTGTCATGGGAAGAAGTGGCCCTTGTCTGTGAAATCACCGGAGTCTCACCGTACGCACCGTTTGGTGGTGACGGACAGGGGGAGCTCACCGGCACCGCGGTGGCGGCGTTCTGCCAGCCCTTGCTGCTGGGTTCGAGGAGGTGCGCTCACGTTGGCTTCTCCAGCGCGTGTGCCTTCCAGCCCCACTGCCTGGTCCTCTGTGGGCCGGCCGACAGCGTGAATGAGCAACATGCTGCTGCTTTACAGGGGGCGTTCACAATGCTCCAGCAGCTATTTAAAACAGTCGATCAGAGGGGGGAAAGCCAGAACGATGCCTCCGAGGCTGGTGGCTGGCCTTTCTCAGGTACTCAGAAGCAACTCGTAATAGGAAATATTGCTTGTGATGGTAATCAGGTTTCTGAACATCAACTGAAAGCAGGTAACGATGAAACAGAGACCCAGATTGTAGACACTGGTTTGCAGGGAAGTGAAAATCCAACATGTGTGCAAGCAGACATGCAAATCCCATCAAATCCCGTCTCCCACATCAAAGAATTCAGTGTTGCCACTGAAGGAGATTGGTCTTCAGGAGATGTACAGAAACTCCATGGAAAATGTCAGCATCCAGGTGACATGCACGAGAACTATAAAAGTGATTTGCTTTTGGGCAATCATAACTGCAGCACTGCTGTGTTGCCAGCACTTAATGCTGATCCAGTTGCTGTGTGTGAACGCCCAGGTGTTGGCAAAGACCTAGAAGAAACAAGGTGTGATATAGTTCCACTTAAAGGTGGAGAGAGTTGTGGAAGTGTTGCACAGAATGATTCCAACTCCCTCATAGAAACAGGGTCGGTTTTGCCTGTAGGAGGTTACTTTGAAATCCTGTTGCATTACTATATTCAGTGTTACTCAAAACAGCTTCAGCAGCCAGAGGTAACTGTCGTATCCAATGTGGTTGCTGATGCTTTGCTAAGTATTCCCAAGGCCTTGTATGGGACGACAGAACGAAATGGCTTTACCAAGTTCTACCTCAAAGTCATAAATGCACTCAGGAAAAATGAGCCGCTGCCTGTGAAGGAGAAGGGCTTGGAATCAGTGTATTGCAAATATCAGCTCGTCATCTCGGTCCTCCACTGTGTTACAGAGCTTCTTTCTGTGGATCTGATCATTGGTGTTAGGCGACCACTGCAAAACCCTGAGGATTGTGACTCAGAAGATGATCTCTGAAATCATTAATAAAGAATGGTTTTGATTATGTATTTTTGTGTGTCTTCTTGTCAGATGTATGTGTCTCAAAATTCAGGGCTAGAGACTGGAAGATCTCTCTTTAGGTCCATAGACCTATTGTGCTACTTGCCTCTTCAAAGAGAAGGGAGAAAAGCTGACAAGCTGAGATTTGTGGAAGGCTGGGTTCTGGACAGCACAAACTGGAATTTTCAGACATTGGAAGTGCCAGTGATTTCCCCTGCAGAAGGTGTGAGGTGCCATTTCCACCCACGTGCAGAAGACCTGCACATGCAAGTTCCAGGCAAGGGTGGACTTGGCCTCCTTGGGCAGTTTGAGTCTTCCTGCAAGTCAGATGTCAGATGGTTTTCCTGGCATGTTTAAAAGCTGCTGCTGTGGTGTGAGCCACTGAACCTACAGGTTATAAGCAGGTTTTTAAGCCTTCGTAATGGGCTGGATTGAACGTGATTTCAGATGAAAGTAGTTTGTGTATATTGTAGTTGTGAATAAAACAGGGAAAACCTGACTGGCTTTAGCGGGTTGGGTGCTGGGGGCAGGCAGTGGTCGGTCCCTGCAGTGCAGCCCGGTGAAGAGTTTTCTCATCTGGGAGGAGATGCAGTTTTTATACTCCACTGAGTTCGCTTAAGTCAAGCTAGTAGAATTAAGAACACTTGTATCATGACTGGCTGGCATTTGCTCTGGCAAATTAGTTTATGTGACGTTATTTAGTTCAACTATTAATTTTACCTATTCTGGGTTGAGCTGTGCTGCTGTAAAAGTCTGTGTACACAGCCTCTCTACACAGGCAACAATGCAGTTTTGTGTAAAAACCCGAGACATTTTTTCACTTCAGACTTTGATCGTTTGAGATTTTATTCTGGGTTTGGTTCATTTTTTTTCTTCTTTTATTCTTTTTTTCCCCCAGGTTTTTCACACTACTAAGATTTGGTCTGAGCTCAGTGCCACTTGGATGTCAATATACCTCCATTTGTGCTGCATCTTAAAAACTACTGGTTTGGTAGAGGAGATTTTTGAGTAACTGAGCAGCAGCAGCTGGTAACAGTGTCTCTTCGGTTCTCTATGTGGCACTATTGCAGAACACTTAGAATAATTGGAGTTTTTTTAAGTCTGCCATTAAATAAAATTTAGTGTGGATATTTAAAATCGTGGGCACAAGATGCTTTTATCTGCTATACCTGAGATGATTACAACTGGAAATCAGAATTTTTCTCCATTAATTTATGTTGTTAATTTCCCTTTTCCAGTTTCTTCAGAAGAGTCTTATCTACCAAAGTTCTTTCAGGCATTTTGGCAGCAATGCTTCGTCTGACTGCGACTTTCTGGTGAAAGTTTATATACATTCTTGATAGTAGTATAAAATACTGTGGTTTTTTTTTCAGAATAAAACTTTAGAATAAAGCGTAAAACTTTAATGTAAAGTGTCTTTACACTAAAAAAAAAAGTTTTTTTAATACACTTTTACACACTTCATACGAAAAACAGAAACTCGGTGTTCACTGGGGTGATTTCTTTAACGAATAATGCCAATGGCATCCTGGGGTGCATTAGAAAGGGTGTGGTTAGTCAGTCAAGAGAGGTTCTCCTCCCCCTCTATTCTGCATTGGTGAGGCCCCATCTGGAATATTGTGTCCAGTTCTGGGCCCCTCAGTTCAAGAAGGACAGGGAGCTGCTGGAGAGAGTCCAGCGTAGGGCTACAAAGATGATTAGGGGAGTGGAGCATCTCCCTTATGAGGAAAGGCTGAGGGAGCTGGGTCTCTTTAGCCTGGAGAAAAGGAGACTGAGGGGTGACCTCATCAATGTTTACAAATATGTAAAGGGTGAGTGTCAGGAAGATGGAATTAAGCTTTTTTCAGTGATGACCTCTGATAGGACAAGGGGTAATGGGTGCAAATTGGAGCATAGGAGGTTCAAGGTGAATATCAGGAAAAGTTTTTTTCCTGTGAGGGTGACGGAGCACTGGAACAGGCTGCCCAGAGAGGTTGTGGAGTCTCCTTCACTGGAGTCATTCAAAACCCACCTGGATGCCTTCCTGTGTGATGTACTCTAGGTGGTCCTGCTCTGGCAGGGGGGTTGGACTAGATGATCTTTCGAGGTCCCTTCCAACCCCTATGATTCTATGATTCTATGAATAACTAGGGACAGTAATTATTATTTTTTAAAATAATTTTAGTGGGTGCAGATGTGAGGGGGAATTAAACACGGAGGAAAGGAAAGAAAACCACGTTCTTGCTTTTACCACCTGCCTTCAGTAGCTGCTGGACGTGAGGGGTCCGGTGGGAGCGAAGGGGAGACCCCGGTGTGGCAGAGCTGGAGTTTGGGAGCTGCCCTGTTGGCCCCGCTCCGGAGCTTCCCGCAGCCCTGCGGGTTCTGTGTTCCACCGAGGCAGTTTTGCTCCTGCACAGGTCTCTGCGTGCTCTGGTCAGTCTGCTGACCGACGTGCTGGCCAGAGGCGCACCGTTTCCCTCGTGACCGTCCCACAGTGGCGGCGCAGGGCGGGCGAAGCCTGGTGGCACTGGGGCTTGTCTGCAGAAGCTGCTTGTGTATTCTGAAGCAAAGTGTTCTCTAAATGCAGGTAAAATAAAGAGAATACTGTATCACTTTGCGTTATCTTGTACTGTCTATGTAGCTGCACACTTGCAGATTTACTGCAGTTTTTTGAAAAAGGTTAGAACTAAAATTTTGTTAAGTGAATGGCCTTCTGGCTGTTTGATTTAAATCGTTTCATTCTTATTGAGCAGAAAGTCCAAAAATTTTGCCATATACAAACCTCTTTTGTATGCTAGAGACACAAGGGAGAGTTTTCAAATGATGATTATATAAAACTTGTTTTTCTGACCTGTTTCTGGTGAAACCTCTTGACTCTGAAGGCTTTATGAGTCAGATGCTGTATTTCATTGACTTCTCTGTCCTTTTATGAATGATCAATTTTCCTTTTTGAACTAGTGATTCCCTGTTTTGAGCAGAGAAGTGGCACGCCTGTCCCTGCCAGTCACTGCTTTGTGCTGGGCTGCTGTGGTGGGCGCTCATTCAGCATACGGCTGTTGGGTTTCCAGCCCTGGAGCCTAAGTGCCTTAAGTGATGCACATCAGCTCAAGGGGAAGAAAGCATTAACTTAGTCTTTTGGGGGAAGAGCACATTTACTTCTGGATTCAGCTCGCTCTTACCTTCAGGAGTCTTCTCCAGTAATGAGCATGGAACTGTAATCACAGAAAACATTTTGGGTTCACTGCTGTCCCACCTCCTCTTTAGCTAAGCGAGAGGCTGTTGGCAGCCGTGAGAGGCGGCGCCCAGGGCCGCAGCTCCGGCGCTGTCGGGCCCTTCCTCACTGCCCGTGTTTCTGACCCGCTTCAGCAGCTGCCCCAGACCCGTGGGGACGACCCCAGTTACCTTGTCCCCCTACTCACCTGCTGCTGCTCCTTGGCACCTGAGCCCTAGGTATGCGATGATTCAGGGTATCTCACACTTGCCCCATGGTTTAAAGCTACCTGTAAATGTAGCTGGCCCTCTGACAGGTGACATGGGTACAATCCCGAGAGTGATCTCTTGACACAGTGGCAGGGACAAAGGGGTTACCTGGGGAAGCTTGGGAGAAGGTATTTACTGAGCCAAAACCACAGGGAGCGGTACGTTTGGGTGTGCAATAAGATTGCAAAAGCCTACAGGTTTTTCTTGTTGAGCTGTTTCCCAGCGATTATTTCTGTTTTGTGCTATTCTATTGCTTTTACATTTCTAAATATGGATTGGCCTCCACGCAAAGCAAAAGTTGGGAATGGCTGGACGTGTGTGGACTTTGGTCCAAACTTGAAATATAATGTAAAGTACAAGGATACTGGTGTTAATAGCCTAAAATAAAAAGAATGGTTTTAGAAAAATCTGGATGTTTAACTCTCCTTTCTGCAGCCCTTGGCAAACCTACGTTCTACCCCACATGAAATCCATCCGAATATCTTGAAGGTGCTCACCCTAGCCACAAGGAGTGAAGGTGTATTGTAAGCAAGGTAATCCCACTTGTCAGGTAGCAGATACGCATATACAGGCAGGTAGGGTTTTTTTGTTTCTTTTTTTTTTTAATTTAAAAATACAAGTTTTAAGACTCACGTGTAGGAATGTGTGACTCAGTTGGCACTGCTTCTTGCACACGGCTCTGGAGAACAGGAATAATCTATTTACAGGACAAGGACACCTTGATTTTATTTGTTGATTTGGGTGGAGGTCAAGTCTCAGCAGACTTCTACAGGTGCTTGGAGCACACTGAGACAGCCTCTGTCACCCAGTGCCCCTCCAGCTGCCTTCCCCCAGGGGCTCGCTGCCCAGCACCTCCCTGGGACCTCCTCGTTGACCTCCAGCCACACCAGCTCCCTCTTTACCAAATGGGTAATTGCTTAAGCTCTCCAGTGGAAGTTAGGCAACCTAAATATAACCTTGTATTTTCATCCACACTTAGTTATTACTGACCCCCAGCCTTTCTGGCAGCTTTACAGAGAGTACTGCTAATAGGAACCAGGCGCAAGAGAGAATATTAATTGTGTCCCAATTAATAGAGTTAATTAAGAAATTAATCCAGGAGCAGGAGAACGCAATATTCTGTTTTGGAGCATAACTGTATAGTGGCATAACTCTGGTAATTTTACATCATTTCTTTTGTTATCTTTATAACAGTCATCTTCAGAATCCACAGGTGGGTGATTAATCGTAACATGTGAGAAGATTAAGGAAGATTAAATTCTTCACTTACATATATATCCTGGCCTTCACTAGAATTACGTTCATCTGAGCCTGTACTTAACTTGCTTTTTGTTATGTAACAAATCTGCTATTAGTGGTACAGGCTTCCATCTTTGTTTCCTGAATTTATTTCTACATTGTCGATGTTAGTCTGTCCCCTTGTGTATTTTTTGGTGAGGTTCTTTTAAATCTGGTCTTCAGAGAAAAAGGATTTCAATGTTCAGTTGCAAAAATGTCTTTAGTTTAATTATCTTGCAATCAAGTGTGGTTTTTTGTTACCTGTAAACCCAAAGATTAAATACTTGCTTTATTTACTATGCTATTTATCTAATTATTGCTTTTAAGACTGAACAAATCAAGAGAGTAACATCTGAATTTATAAACAATAGCTTTGGAATTGTGTTGGCTGTAATTAATTATAATTTTGCAGTAGTATTTTGTCTAAGGCATCATTTGTATTCTGCTCATGAGACTAGAAAAAGATATTTCGATCTAGGATTATACAAAAAACTTCCCGTTGAGGATGTGAAGCTAATAATCACTTTGAGGAATAAGAATTTTATGATTGCAAAACTAAAAATAATAATGGCAAAAATGTTACAGGTTTAATATATAGTAGCTCCTCTTTACTATATGGGTCAATAGAGGACTAGACTTTAGAAGTGATGCTTATTCCTGTGATAAGAGCAGTGAACTCTTTTTTAAAAAAACGTCCTGGAAAAAAAGAATAAAAAAATAGCTCTCCATAGGAAAACCACTCCTACTGGTTCATCAGACAGTTTATTTCTCATGAAATCACCAGCAGGTAGAAGAACTGTTACACTGAGTCTTTGGTACAGTGCAGGATTAAGGGCACATCAGTAATATTCTCTCCTGCATCCTAAGCTACCTACAGCAGAATTCACTGTAAAAGTTAATATTTCTATTGAAGGTATTTTTTAAAAAGGTGTTGTTTTACCAAACAGACTCTCTAACCTGTTCTTATTTTGAGATTCACAGTAAAAAAATCCAGCGTGGTGATCTTTGTTTTGATAGTAAACATGACCTACTTTCACTGGGTGTGTTCATTTTCCAGGCTAAGCATCTGATTAAATATTACCTTAAAATATGAATGCAGAACACATGGCAGGGATTTCTCTCTCTATGTGGGGAAAAGGCAGCTCCAGATGAGACTTACATCCGTTGAGATTTTAACACTAGATTTGGTACGTGCCTGGTGTCATGTATGAGGATTATATTTAGGCTTTTGGTGAAATGAAAGTCATTGTAGAAACTGCTGGATTATATTCTTAGGGCAAATAAACTGCTTGGGTCTGTTTCCTAAACCAGAAATACTCTGAGGCTCTTTGATTACCGATGTGCTACTGAAAAAAGTACAACATAGTTACATAGAGCTGAAAAAAACATTTAATCCGTTATCAGTGTTGACTGTATTGAACATGTTTACTGGCATGGGGGGTTTTTAACGTACTGGTCTCAGGAGCACAGCCCTGAGGAGCAGTGTCCTGCCCCAGGATGGCAGCTCCTGCCCATGCTGCCAGCGCCGGGGGTTTCTCTGCCCGTGGGCTCTGGCAGCCTCCCTCGTGGTGGGCAACCAACTGAACATGACCCAGCAGTGTGCCCAGGTGGCCAAGAGGGCCAACAGCATCCTGGTCTGGATCAGAAACAGTGTGACCAGCAGGAGCAGGGAGGCGATTGTGCCTCCAGACTCGGCACTGGTGAGACTGCACCTCGAGTACTGTGTCCAATTTGGGGCACCATGGGGTAAGAAGTTCATGGAGGTGCTGGAGTGGGTCCAGAGAAGGGCAATGAGCCTGGTGAGAGGGCTGGAAAACATGCCTTATGAGGAGCGGCTGATGGAACTGGGATTGTTTAGTCTGGAGAAGAGGGACTGAGAGATGACCTTATTGCTCTCTACAGCTACCTAAAAGGAGGTTGTAGTGAGGCTGGTGTTGGTCTCTTCTCCCAAATTACTAACAATGGCATGAAAGGAAATGGCCTCAAGTTGAGCCAGGGGAGGTTTCGATTGGATATTAGGACGAATTTATCACTGAGAGAGTGGTTAGACACTGGAACAGTCTGCTCAGGGAGGTGGTGGAGTCATCATCCCTGGAGGTGTTTAAAAAACGAGTAGATGTAGCACTTGAGGCTATGGTCCAGTGATTAGGGAGATGTTGGGAGGAAGGTTGGACTTGATGATCCTAGAGGTCCTTTCCAACAATAGTGATGCTGTGATTCTAGTACATGCAGCTTCAAGAAATCTTGTTTCAGTGTGACTTGCAGATTTTTAATTCCTAGAACAAAGTAAAGGGCAGCTTATTTAATTTTGTGATTGATGAATTTGTGTATGTGAAACCTCTCTCCCTAACTTACACATCTGAGGAGTTTAAAACTGTAAACTACTGTAAAGACAATTTTTACTAAGAAGTGCCCAGCACTTTGCATTGTGAAAGTCTGGGTTTGGCATTTGTAATTCAGCCTGGATGTTCTCTCTCCCCACGCTGTACACGGAGTGGCTGCTTCTGGCTGCCTTACGTGGAAAATGTTGGCCAAGCAGTTCAGTTGTCCCACAGTTTTCTACTTCTCTGCTAAGAGAGCTGGAAGGAGATATGAACCAGGGAGCAAAGTAAATCTGAACTCAAATCCTCTACTTCCTCTCCTGGGTCTCTGAAATGATGTGGGCCAACTCTTCATCAGGTTCACTCTGGTGACGCGTACTGAAAAACCCAAAAGCTGCCAGTCATGCATAAGAGGGGTCCTACTGTGCCCAGCTTAGGTGTGATATGGTTCAGCTTTCTCTAGTGCTTATGCAGGAATTTGGGCAGGTGGGTAATCCTTGCAAGATGCATTGTTGGTAAGTGGAGGGGTTATGTGGCACTTCTAAACAACCTGTGCTTATAATACAGCAAGCATCAGAAATTATGTTCACTGTAATCTGAGACATTTTTATCACCTTGCAGAATTTTTCAATGAAGCACTTTTTATGCCTTGGAGGTTAGTATCAAGTATTATTAGCACCATTTTGTTCTAGGACTCCCCTCTATCTCAAAAGTTTTCTGCCTTGGCCATATTCCTAAGTGTTGCAGAAGGTGCGTGGCTTGGATTTATGAAGAGGAGACAATCTGTAATCAAGCAAAAGCAAGAAATTTTCTCTTCCTGTTCCGTGGCTTCTACTCTCTGCTTGATGGTAGAGTTCATGAGAAGGTGTTATACAGTAATAACTCCTTGGGTGTGTGGGTAGGGAGGAGGAGGGACATGAATAAGAGAAGACAGGAGACCAGAAGTTCAAGTTCAAAAGGAAGAGAGGGGGAAAGATGCAGGTTGAATGATTAATAGAAGATACAAAAGGACTTGAGGGGAAAGAATAATACAGAGTCTCAGATACGTGGATGGGAATAAGCAGCCCCAGCTTCCAGACATCCCTCCCTGGAGATGTAGCAGCAAAGTGAGGACAAAGTTCTGCTCTCCACTTGGAAGAGTGGCAGAAAACAGTTTTGGGAAAATGGAAGGGAAAAAAAAACCCAAAGGCAGGAAACTGATTTTCTCCTGTGCTTGTGCAGGACAGTAGCTAGCTGGGAAAGCAGCAGAGGCGGTGGAGACAGTCTGTCTGCCCGTCCTGGGGCAGTCGGGGCTGTAAACCTGGGACGGCCAAGATAAGCACTCACCATTCTGTTCCTGAAGCTCAAAGAGTCTAGGGGCAGGTGCAGAAATTACTGGGTGTGGATGACATTTATTTAGATAACAGATCTTACCCTCACTGACCCGAGCCTCTGGAATGTGCTTTGATCCTTAGGTCTGTCCAAGACACTGGCAGGAGTCATCAATAACACAGCGTTTTGCTCCCCAGCCTCGGTGGCGAGGGGTTCTGGGCTTGTGTGGTTACTGCTGCCTGGGGAGCGCTGCCCAACATCATGTTACAGGTCATGCGGTGAATAACGCAGGGTTGTAATGGGAAGCTGCTGGATTTACTGCTTTGAAAATAACTGTACAAACTCTTATTGAAGTAATAAATCATCACCCAATAAATTTGCCATCTGCTAGGTCTTAGATGATTAATCTAAATTTACTTGTGTTAAAGCCTAGAAAGCCAGTCGAGGACCTCTAAGCTTATTTTTTATAGCGAAATATAACAGTGGCTTGATGCTTTCAGCCTCCTTATTGAACTGTAGAAAAAAATTAAATTTCGTGTATAGTTTTGACTTCTCATAAGGCTGAAAATTTCAAGAAAAACAATTAGTGTAAAAATCATAGATTTCCAGCATCTCAAATACTAGTCCCTCACTGATCATGTCTTGTTTGTTTAACAGCTAGCACTCATGACCACAAAAAAGGTCTATCCTCACAGAAAACAGCACGTTTCCACTTCTGCATATTCAGACACAAAACTCTAATCCAAATGTATTAAAGTGATTGTAAACAGAAGATACCTAATTTACAGGGTATCGGACCAGTAAAATGAATTACCTAGTACTTTGGAGCAGAAGATGTTCCATACTATTTTTTTTTTTCTAATTAACAATTCTCATTGGTTTTCCTCCTGAAAAAAAAAAAAGAATGCTTGAAATAAAATGCATGAACAAGATCATAGATTGTTCTCTTGCTATTGTATTTAATGTATTTGAGTTTTAACTGTGGTATCTGTAGGGTTTTGTAAATAGGATTAATATATGATTTAAAAACCTATTCATTCAGTAACTGCCTGGCTTTGTCTGTAACATTTTAACTGCAAAGATTAAATTACAATAAAAATGAGGCAAACATCTCTTGGATGTTTCCAAATATATTGGAAATCTGTTACAATGAACCATTGGGGGAAGCAGTGAATTTTGTCTTCTGGACTTGTATAAAAATGTATGTGTGAGGTTAGGATCAGGTTCCGAACCAGCAGCACCTGCAAACTGTGTTTAGCATCTCATAAATTGGACAGCTTTTTAACAGTTTTACCTTTACACTCAGGTTTATAACAAAGTCTGAATCTCTACCAAAATGCAGAGAAATAAATTTCTCAGCATTATTCCCTCTGGATTCCTGTTGTCAGAATGAGTGGGTGTTCACGTCACAAGGTGGAATAAGTGCCTCTGCCTTGAAGTGCTGCCGCTACAGCTTCCAGTGTTACTGCACTTGTCGTTGTGAGCTTGCTACGTGCTCCAGTTTTGAGCTTGGAAAATTTTGTAAAAACACACCCATATCTGTAGGAAGTGTGTGTGTGTACCTCTCTTTAGTTTCCATAATGTGACAAGTATTTTCCCTCACTAATTTTCCTCCCTTCACTGTTTTGATGTGCCATGTGACACTGGACTTTATTTATCCATATTTTTTCCTCAAGGCTGAGAGTTGTCAGACTTTGTTAAAATCTTAGTTGCCAGAATTTCTCTTAACTTCTTATCTGTTCACGTATATTTTAATCATCCTGTTGAAAAATTATTTTAATAGAAGAGTCACTGAATGATTCAGTAGAGAATAGTGGGTATGAATAGTCAATTTAAAGAAGGCGAGTGCTGAGGACTTTTCAAACTTTTCAGAGTAACAAACAGCACAGGACTAATATCTTAGAGTTGAGGATAACTGGATTCTCCCAAAATGGCTTTCATTTACCAGAAATTTCCAGTATGGCTTTATAGTTGGACAGTATCACCTTATAATTAATTTGCTGTTATTGGTATGATTAGTCCATGCAACAGTAATAAAGCAACTTACATTCTTGTAAAAATAACTAACCAACAAGTGGTCTTCTACAGAAATAACTGTTAAATATCATGGGTTAAAGACATCAGCTGGAGGAGGAGGCAGAGGTTAAGACCCCAGGGGGTTTATCATCGCTGGCAGTGATTTACTACAAAGCCTGCAGTAAGGCTCTTAATGCCCATGTGATTAATTTTTCATTGTGGGATAGGAGTGGGCTCCTTATTCATAAAGGTTTCAGGCCATGCTTTAAATCTCTGAGAAACCAAAAATGGATGCAGACACAATCATTATGTGTCAAAAAAAAAACCAAAAACCAACAAACAAAATCAAAACAAGAATGTATTGGACATCCTCTCAATCTCTCAATTATCATTTTATAAAACTGTGTGGAAAACTGTTTCTACCAGGATTGTAGATATTGTATGTTTTATTCTTATACCCATAACTAGTGTGGGAAAACTGAGATGTTAATGAGGACGCAGACACCATTTGGTCTCTTAAAACGTATGGCGCTGGAAAAGTCAGCAGACTTGGAGGTTTGGGCCTAATTCACAGGATCCCATTTCTATAGCAGTTATTGTGTTCTGAAGATGTAGAGTATTGGATATTTATTCACAGACTCAGAAATATTATTTGTGATCAGGTTGTTACGATGCTCTGACTTTGAACTTTAATTTCCACAGGTACCTTAACAGAGCATCCTAGCAGCAAAGAAAAATACAGAGAGGTATGACTGTATTAAAAAGCTGAATAATTATCTGAGGGTTATATGGGAAAGTCAGAGAGAACTGAATCATGTGCTATTAGCAACTGAAACACCAATCTTCTGTTAAAAATGGTTGATGCACATTGTTGCTCATAAAACAAGTGACAGGATTTGTTTAAAATCCGACTGCTGCTGCAAAGGAGATTGATTAGAGAACCACAACCACACCAGTGTGCAGGTGACAATAAATGCCAGAGTACTGATGGAATGGGGAAGGGGGGGAAGCTGGTTTTGTGGCTTTGCCATGTCCAGGAGGGACAGGCTGGTCTCATGCCTTGGGCTGTGCATCGCTGGAGAGCTGCCTTGCCTCACTGCCTGCTGGAAGAAGTCACTTGCAGTGATTTGTCATAATACATAAAAATCAAATTCCAGGGTACAAATGGAAGAGGTACAGAGTGTACAATCCTGGAGCTTGAACTCCCCTGCACATTTGGTGAAATGGAGACCGCTTTTAGGTTTTAAGGCTTGTTAACTTATTTCCTAAATTCAAGGTACTCCACAGAACATGGCCCAGAGGATGGAGGTTTGAAGGATTCTGGTTTATGAAGCAGGTGCCAGTTGGGAAGGGCTAATTCTGGACTCAGTAGAGCTGAAAAAATGCTCACATTGACTCCACAAGCCTGAAATCGGACTGTGAGTGATGTGCAATGGGAACGGGAGCCGGGGATTGGACTGTGGGGGCCTATTTGCATTTGTCTCCGGTTTCATTGAGGGCGTGGTGTTTGTTCAGCGAGCCAAGGATGCCGGCCCTCTGCAAGGCAGTGACTCCCAGCCCCCGCTGAGCTGCCGGAGCCGCAGGAGCCAGGACTGGCTGCATTCCAGAGGCAAGCTACCAACCCTGCCCGTGATGCAGCTGCCCCCCGTGCCGAGGCTGGCGGTCCCTCTCTGACTGCTGCGTGCAGCTTTGGAAAACCTTTCAAAGGAAAGAAATTTTAAACAAGAAGCAACGCTTCGTATTAGTAATGAGAACAGACCTCAGATGCCACATCTGCTTCAGGTATCCTGGATGCTCTTCAGTGCCCTGTGCAAAAGCGGTTTGGGCACATTTACACCAAATGAACCTCCCTCTACCTCTTTTTTACACCAGATGAAGGGAAGCATCTTTCATTTCTCTTTCCTTGGAGGTCTTTCTTCCTATCCCAGACATCACATTGCAACATGTGAGTCCAGGTAAAGTTTTTGCACAATCCCCACGTTGTTGGTCAGCTTGAAATGTCACCACATCATAGAATCATAGAATCCTTT